>NC_079902.1:17149022-17436670 GCF_024868665.1 Triplophysa rosa
TCTAGAGGGAAATCAAATAATATATAGTTTATATTTAAAGTTTAATATTATATAGTACTTTAATATTATAGTTTATGAAGAAGATGAACATAACTTTCTAACATAACTTAATGTAATTTACTGCAAGTAAAGTCACTGATATGCATGTAGGAACACCCAGAAAACACACACAGACAGATACAAATGTATACCACATAATGCACTGTAGGCTTCTTTGGATAAAATGCCAAATGCATAAATTAGATTTTTATAATTTTGGATTGAGGTTTAAATTCTGGATAACATACTTATACTATAACAATGTTCTCCTAGTCTGGCAAATAATGCATATATATAAATATATACAGTATATCAGATTCTCTTATTAGGTGCATGATGGACAGGGAACAGGGACACGGGGTTTAAACCAGATCATCTTATGATTTCTAACTAAATTTCATCCTGTCAGATTCTTGAATCTTTCTGAAGAAAATAGCCATGATCAATCCAGCTTCCCCTTTCCCTCACAGAAAACATACAGAAAACAACAGAAAATGGAGTTTTCAGAGATAACAAAAGAAGCCTGTTCTCACATCTTAATATCTATTGGCCGTATGTGGCGTCGGCCTGTCGATCAGCCCTGCGTGTGGTTAGGCTTGTGACTGGACGTCTGGAGCTGCTCTCTGGTGTGTGTCTGTGGCCCAGAAGACCTTTTCATCTGCAGCCTGCACATGGACGTGTGTGTGTGTGTGTGTGTGTGTCAGACTTACACTGCTGTTACAGAATGAGATGGGACAGAAAGTGCTGGTTGACAGGAGGATTGTTTTCACTCCAAAAGTCTTATTTAAAATGTAGCTGTCCCTCAAAGACGGGGTGAAGACCAGTATGTGTCTGAATCGCTGCTCGTGGCCACTCATGAGGAAAATGTAATGTGGTGTTTGGTATTTGAGTTGTGTAAGTAGGTCTTGGGGATTTTGCCTCTTTACAAGGTTGATTTTGTGTGAAACTTTTTAACCTCAATAGCTTCATGTCAAAGCATACACCTCATAGGTCGAAAAAAGCTTATCTCTTACTGTGCTTATTTGAATGATATTTTCCTTTATTCACATAGATGTTTAGTACAGTTTGTTTCTGTGGTCTGTCTTATTTAGTAAAATCATACTCCTTATGTGCTCATTTCCTTACTTTGAATCTAATTAGAAACTTTTTTTCAACTCTCTGTAGATAATTTATGCATTTTTTATCTTTAGGCCAATGTATTCACAGACATACCCAGGCTGTATGGGAACATTTATGGCAAATAAGCCACCAAGCGCATTTCCCAGAACATAAAAGATATTTGGGAATAGTTTTGAACCCCCAAATACCCGATGAAATAAAAGTATATTCATGATGAGAGGCTCTTTTAACTGTACACAGACACACAAACAGACTTGACAACAAAGTGTGTGTGTACAGGGCTGGTCATAAATTTTAATAGAATTTTGAAAAGTGTACTTGCAAATATAGCAACTCATGTCCAAAAGCTGATTTGTGAGGACATTTTAGGTGTTCGTTGCAACTATAAAAGGGCATTTTTATCAGCTAATTTGTGTTACTTTAATAGCGACCATACATTTGTCGTAGGGTAGAAAATAATCATTAGATATAAAAACAAATCTATGAGATGTCTTCATTGATATTGTAAAACTTCCATTTATGATTTAAAGAAACTAAGTCATAAGGTTTTAAAGGACACGGTAAGTCAATGACAGAATTTATTTTTGTGTAAACTCTCTCTTTAAAGGGATAAATCACCCAAAAATAAAAAAATCTGTCATACTGGGTACCGCCATTGAAATGACAAGAGGGTAATGATGTAAATGATGATGACAGAATTTTTATTTTTGGGTGAACTATCCTTTTAAAGCCTTATACGTTCATTAGTGAGACTGTCTTTGCTTCCATAACACCGGACTGACTTTCCCATATAACCACTTCAGAAGACGTAAACAAAGCTGGTCCAGAAGACCTTCCTGTTTCAACTTTTTAACACTGCGCAAATATTTGAAAAAAAATGCAACCAATAGAACATTTATGACACTGGACCACAAACCAGTCTTAAGTAGCGGGAGCATTAGTTGTAATAGCCAAAAATACATTGGTCAAAATGATCGATTTTTTTTCTTTTATGCCAAAAATCATTAGGATGTTAAAGGGGTGGTGCAACGGTGTGTCATGCATTCTGACTTCTTTACAATGTTAAACGTGCTGTCTTCTCATGCTTAACATGGTCAACTTGTCAAAAAACGAGTTGGGCGTATTACGTAGTATTTCTGTGCTCGATACACTCCCACAGAGATCGTACAGGTTTCGGAAAGTTTTTTTCGAACATATAAAACTGTTTTGTAACAATTTTTTTTGGTCCCTTATTGGACAATTCTCCCGGAAAAGCACACGGCAGCAAGGAGAGCAGGAGAAGGAGCATGCACAGACGTCACTTTCACTTGTGTGCAGGAGAGAGAGAGAGAGAGAGAGAGAGAGAGCATACGTTCGCGAAGTTCAGGTGTTTGTTTGTTCACTGCATTTGAGTGATGAATGTTATATAAACAGTGGATGTAACGCTGGATTTGGAGCTCGTTTGAAACTGATATCTGGAGTTGTCCCAGCGCTAAAAGATGCCGGACATGAACCGCATGCGGTGAGTAAAACTGATGTCTGTGTTTTGTTGGCAATGGGTGCGCACGTGTTTTAGTTCAGCCTACCCCTCCCCCCCGCACGCACCGTATGCTTTCGGAAATAATCATACAGCTGTATCTATCTTTTATAAATGTGACCAAACTAAATACTCTTCGAAGATACGACGTATGCAATACTACTCTATAGGTACTCAAGATTATTATGAGATTGGCATAAACCGCGTGTGTTAGGGCCGCTTTAAGTAAAGATCATGTTCCATGAAGATATTTTGTAAATTTCCTACCCTAAATATATCAAAACTTTATTTTTGTGAGTGGATGCAGCAAAATCATGAACAAAAATGGCCAGAAACACGCCTACAAACTTTGCTCGCTGCTGCCCGCTCTTTGGGAATTACCTCCTCAAGTTTAGTATCTATGTAAAGCTTAGAATTTCATCTTTCAGGTTCATCTACTCTCCATAACGTCATTACAGTGGTTACCCAATAGAGAGCGTTAAAACAAACTGTTTCTTCTTAGCAACGGCCTGTTACAGCGCCGTTGCTACTTCAAAGGCGATTTTCTCAATATTTCGTTTTTTTTGCACCCTCAGATTCCAGAGATTTTAAATAGTTGTAGTTTGTCCAAATATTGTCCTACCGTAACAAACCATACATCAATGGGAAGCTTATTTATTCGTCTTTCAGATGATGTAAAAATCTAAATTTCGAAAAATTAAGACTTAAGACTGGTTTTGTTGTCCAGGGTCGCAATTATAACTTAATCAAAATATAAAACAAATATCTTTAAGAGTAAAGATATTTTATCAGAACCAGTGTTTACATTTTGAAAAGTGATCTATAATGGCAGTAAACTCTGCCCCTACACAGGATTTGCATACAGCTCCCTGCATCTTTCCTGTCGGTGCCCTTGTTCACACACATGAAATGAAGAGACAGAAAAATACAGTATATGGATCCTGTAGGGTGTCCAATCATAGCACAAATTGAGTACATTTTAAACTCAATTAGCCATATAACCCTCCCTTTAGCACAGTCAGAGCAAAGTGAAGTTCAAGCACTCAAGTCTTATAGAGCAGAAAAAGGCTAACGTTTCCCCCCTACGAGAGCAGCAGGTAGGATCTATTTCTCCAGCCTCTGGAAATAAACACCCAATTCAGCAAAGCAAGCGGCAATGAATCACTTTAATGTGTGGTCAATTACATAACTGAAGAGCAAAACTCTTCAAACCACAAAAGGACAACTATCCACCCCCTTTTATAACCCATGGGGCCCATTTTAGAATTATAACTTTTAATGTCTTTATTCTTACAGAGAGCTTCGACGTAATTCAAATATCAGTGTACCCCTGCGTATTACAACAGTCTCATTTTTTTTCATTTCAATTATTCTGTTCTTTAGAATATGAGACAAAAAAGTTTGTGCTGGAGTCACATCGAGCACCTTTACAAGAATGGCTGTGTCCACTGCTTGGCATTATTGTATATAATAAATCCTTGAGCTGTTTCAAAAATGCCAACAGCATAAGTGTTATTTGTGATCTGAAGAGACATGCATTCAACTTTTAATATCTAGTTGATGTCAGTTAAGTTGTTTTTAAAGGAACAGTTCACCCAAATATAAAGTCACCCTCAAGTTGTTCCAAATCTGTATAAAACTCTTTGTTCTGATCAACACAGAGAAAGATATTTGGAAGAATGCTTGTAACCAAAACAGTTCTTGGCCGCCATTGACTACCATAGTAGGAAAATTGCTTTGTAAATTTCTTTGTTCTGTTGAAAACAAAAGATATTCAGATAGAATGTAGGAAAGCAAACAGTTCTTGGGCACTTTTAACTACCATTGTAATCTTTCTGTCTATGGTAGTCTGGTGGCCAAGAACTGTTTGGTTACAAGCATTCTTCCAAATATCAAATATCCAATATTTGTAACAACTTGAGGGTGTTTCAATGCCCACATCTTTATTTTTGGTTGAACTGTCTCTTTAAATGTGTTATGTTCTTTAACTGTAATGTAATGCACAAGTTAATTCTATACAGGGCTGATGATAGCAAGAGGCAAAACGGTGTCAAAACCTTTAAATGAGTCCAGGCACAGTCATTTTCCCATGATTTGCATGCACCTCTGACATGTTTTTAAATACCCCGGTTCTGTGCACACACCACAAATGTATTCTAAAATCACCTGTCACTACATGAATTTTGCATGGATTACCCTATTTCATCGACCACCTGTGCAGTCTTCAACACTACTTGTCATTTCCATCTACTAAACAGTGTAGTGCAAGGCAGGTTCACACTTGTATGTACTGTACTCCAGCTTTTCACTCTTAATTCATGTCTTTTTTTATCCTTTCTACATTGTTTATTGACCATGAGACATCTGTGGCAGCAGGCATTCAAAAGGACTTCTTAAAAATAGAAACCACTATTTTCCAGTCCTTATTTCAGAGCCTTTTATAAAACCACTCTAAAAGTCCTGCCTTCAGTTTTTGGCAGGTGGACTACTGAAAGCCAATGTCTCCAGCAGCTACGATAAAGTGAACGGCCCCAGACAGGCTTGACTTTGGTTGGCACCGCGTCGTTTGTGATTTCTCCTCTACGTTCACTTTCCACGTCGACATATGCAGTTGTTTCTGCGGGAAATGCTTTTAAGATCTCGGAGTATTAAGGACAGCATGCGAGCATGGCCGAAATTATAGTGGTGTTTTTCAGAGCCAAGTTGTGACAGGGATGAATGAAGACAAAAGAGCCGGAAGAGTGAGGGGAAGATTGTTTAGCAGCTGTTGCAGGGCACAGAATGTTACTGGATGAATCGTCTGATCTGTCAGTTGCTCTTTCCCATGTAGACCTGAAAAGCTCTCGCCGCATCATTTGTCATCCAAAGCAGCCATTAGGTGAGTTTGTGTTTGGTGTGTTTTGAGGGCTGGAGTGAGGTGCAGATTGTTTTGGCTAATTAAGTTATCTCTCTCTCTCTGTTTTGCCGCCTGAGTCCATTTTAACCCCCCACCACCACTCCCCACACACACGCACCCATCGTTCGTTCGTTCGTCTCACAGTGTTATTTGTCACCACAGAAGAGGATGTTCTGCGTCATATCGTCAGTCTGCATCTCTGCCCACACGCACACAATTGCTCTCTGTGTCGACTCTCTCCTTTCACACACAGCATATATTATCACGCAAGGCTTAATTATCCCCCATCTTAATTAATTCAATCGATAATTAATTCAAATATATTTTTAGAATTAATTATTGTTGTATTCGCCATGATTAACTCTTTTAATTAACCTGAAATTGTAATTCCTCTGTGTTGATGTGGAGGGAAGAGAGCTGTGGACTTTTGTTTACCACAAACCATCATTAAACCCCCGATGTCACAAAGGAACTCTGCATTTGCGCGTGTCCTTCTGTGTGCTTCACTAAATGATTTCATGGTATAGAGAATGTCAGATTTAAAGTGATAGTTAAGACAAAAATTCATTTTCTTTCTACAAAGAAATGAAATAGCGATTATATATTATACCATTTTATTTTATTTAACTTTTTAAATTTAAATTTGATTTAATAAGCTATTATTTTACTTTTTTTTATATCTCGTTTTATTTTATTGATGGGAAATTTATATAAGGTTATACAAGGGGGAGTATAAACAACCCAGTTGTACTTTTGGCTGAATTGTTTTTATAATGTCAATATTTACATCCACTTCTACAGTTTTATTGTTATATCTGTGGGGGTCTGAAATAATGTGCAAACTTTAATACTTAATAAAATAGAACTGGCATAACTTTATCCAGTTTCAGCTTATTTCATATAAATGCATGCATGAGCAGACATGTAGGTTAGTTTATAATGAGCTAACTGAGCGTTGGGTAGCCCACAGTTCATAAACGAAAGTACAAATGTCAAATACATCATATCCATCAGAAACAACATATTAATGTGTTTCTCTTTGACCTCTCCTTTTCTAAGATTGAGGAAGATGAAGTTTGCGTTGTGTAATAGGATTCTAAACCTGACACAGAGACAGAAAAAAATAATGAACAAATATTTTCCATTGACCTAACAATTGGCTAAATACAGAGGGTGTCCTTCAGTGTACATCCTCAGTTTGTGTGTCTGTGTGTGGTAGCGCACACACATGCTTCAAGTATCCGTGAAGCGTAGCAAAAACCAGGCTGAATTTAATGACATGTATGACAATTACTGTGCCGTCCAAGGAAAGAGACACAAATTTAATAAGCCACTGGGGTTTGCGTGTGCGTGCGTGCGTGCGCGTGTGAGCGTTACACTCATCTCATCACTGCACTTGTCTCAGGGGTTGCCATTGTAATCTTCGTTTTTTTAACCTCACACCATAATAGGAAACATGCGGTTAATTAATTTAATAAGGTCAGAAATTATTACCTCCGTACAAGGGATTTCGTCTTGCAAAGCCGCTCCCATCATATTTTTTTTTTTAATTGTGAAAG
The DNA here is from genome assembly GCF_024868665.1 of Triplophysa rosa. NCBI lineage: Eukaryota > Metazoa > Chordata > Actinopteri > Cypriniformes > Nemacheilidae > Triplophysa > Triplophysa rosa. Next base: position 17,156,152 of record NC_079902.1, read on the forward strand.
TATTTTTAAAGGTATTTCTCTGCAGATTGCTCTGGAGCTCCAGTGGGATGCTTTTTAAATGAAGGTTGGGTCCAGGTGGGGCTGAAGTTAAACTGCTTGGTGGTTATGCTCCAATTCCACACGCTCACGCACACATCTGTCAACACATCTGGGATAGCAGCCCTGTGAGATTTTAGTGAGACTGAAGAACACAGTTTGGGTGTACAGGTCCAGTCTAAATAAAGTCACTCAAAGAATATACAGAGAGAATACTCTGCAACTTCTAGATGTGCTATTAAAACTCTGTGCCGTGGCAATGTGAAAAGATCCAGCCAGGAAGTCAATATTTATCTTTCACTCTGCACCCGGCCGCATATTAAAAAAAGTGCCTGTTAGCGGTGACAGAGGATAAATGTCAATTAAAAGGTGATGCGTTGCATCTCTGACACTTTGTTTGCCTTTCCCTTGTAAAAGAGGAAATACAATGTTTGATTAATCATGTGGACCACTGATTGATTTGTATTTTGATGGGTTTTCTATGTTGGGGTCATGGAAGGTTATAAATGTAGGTGGGGGTAGATGGCTGTTTAGCTTTTCATACAGTGAATATAAAAGTTGCAAGTATTTTGAGAGCTCTACAAAACTCACCAGGGCCTCCATGTCCACTGTTAATTGATATCTCTAGCAAACACACAAATAGCCTTTATACCTTTGATAGTTTCTGTGTTTGTAGATTCCGGCAAAGGCCATTTAAATGAAATATAATTGCAGATATTTTGAAAAAGATTCTTAAAAAGAGTCTTTAAAATAAATAAAAGAATAAATCATATAAATATATACATCATATATTCAAAGTACATTTTGGCTTCATGCTGATTTCAACAGCAGATTTTACGAGCAAACTCTAATATGAGTTTATAAAAATGAAAAAATAAATATGTAACTATAACATGCATAAATAAACAAAACAAAAAACACACTCAGGTGAAACTTTTCCCATTTGCTCTGGTCAGGTTCTTATTCCCACCATCATTCCACTGATGTGCTCATGACAGTTTCATGACAGACGAGAACTGGACAGTAGGGAGCCATGTGACAGCCATTAGAATGACTGACAGGTGTTGAGGAGGAGAGGGAGTTGTGCTCGGCGGGTAGCAGCAGGGTCACTAACCGACTCACCTCTGTGTGCATGCAGAACAGAGCGAGCGTGTGAACTGACACACAGTAGGGGTGTTGTATGCGGATGGAGTGCATGCCGACAGGGGGTTTTCAAGGTTTCCGTTCCCCTGTTTATCATAAACTCAACATCTAAAAGAAAACAACAGAAACAAACAGGAAACATTGCAGTATGTTGCTGTTTTGGACTGACTGTTTGTCTCTTTTTGACCATCATTTATTAATGCCCAGTGTTGGCACTACGTTTGAAACCTACCAATGCCATCAAACCCATAACCTCACACTCCACGGATGTGGTTTAACCACCCTTTTGAATGTCAAATGCACATGCAAAGTCACTGGACACCTCTGGCCGACTGCAGCTCACTTCTCATTTCAATAGCATTTGTGTTTGACCTTGGTCTATCTTTAGTGAAGGCAACTGTTGGCAAGAGTTGTGTGGACGTGGACGTTCACACACCCTGTTAGTCTCAAATACAGAAAGGATACACAAACATGCCCTCCAATCCCACAAATAACTCCAAAACATACAGCGAATGGATCACAGTAAGTAGACTGGCGGAGAAATGGTGCCTTATAAATCAATATTTATAGTTAATAAGAAAGAAATTGATATTCCTGTTGAGTTAAGTCGGTGAGATGTAGTCGGATTTATTACCAACAACTTCATCACACGCTGTCACTTTTCATTCCGGCAGCTTTAATTCAACTTTCCGTGCCTGCAGTGGACATCTGAGTAACTAACCTGACAGCTTCAACCTCATGAGTTAGTCCAGAGTTTCACGCTTTTCATCAACCCTCCGGACACGATCATGTCAAAACATGAAAGCCCAAGCATTGCATATTTGATATTCGACTGGACAAGGGAAATTAAAGTAGAGATAGCCTACTTCTGAAATTCAAAACAAAAGATTTACTTTGTGAAAGACGTGCCACTCTGGCACATTGCTGTTTATGACAGGTGACACAATACTTTTATGTTGGACAGCAGCTTACTGAAATGTCAGGTGACAGTTTCTATGGCGAGGCAGTCAATAAGCTCTCGCTGGTTTGAATGAGTACGTCTGTTAAGCTTAAGAGTGTGGGCTGCAGATTTCCATCACTGCTCAGTCAGTGGGTTGCCATGCTGGCAATTTGCCCACGAAGCGCATGTGTGATGGTGCCTGTGCAACTCAAATTCTGTTTGCAGAATCAAAATTTCATTTCGAAATGTGCTTGTTTATCTGGGGATCAGCCAGTGACCAATTTTTAATGCCCTGAGTACTTGTCTGGGAGTCTTTGGTTTGTTGTTGTGCGTGCCTGGGTGAGTGTTCTTCTCTCTTTCTTTCTCTTTGTGTGTGTTTGTCAGGAAATGGGTCTCTTATTGCTGCCCAGATGAAGAAAAGCAACGTTTTAATCGGAGGCTCATTCCCATTACAGAGTTGACGGGATTCATAACAGTTAAGCAGTACGAGCCTGGGGGCCGGTCGCGGCCTGATGGCTCCTAAATTGGCTCTTTTGTTGGACATGCATTAAGGAGGACGGCTGACCTTGCCAGTGCCTGCTGGAAAAAGCAATGAGAGACACGGCTTTTGTGTTCTGAGTGAAGCCCCAAGGTGCAGCACAAATCACACTGTCAACTCCAGCATGTCAAAGAGAAAAGTGCCACATACTCACAGAAGCACAGGCATGTAGTTGGCATGCACGCAACACATAGTGTTCAAGCAACATACACATTTGGAATCAGAATCAGAAGAGCTTTATTGCCAAGTGTGCTTGCACACACAAGGAATTGTCTTTGGTGTTGGAAGCTTCTAGTACAGACATTCAACACAATGACAATACAATATAATAAGATTTACAGTCTAAAAGATTCTAAAATATACATATATAAAATAAAAGACTATTGTACAGAAAATGGAGGATAATAACATATAAGAGACATTGTACAGGGTAGTATATAGTAGAATATACAGTACATATTAACAGATGTACACTGTATGTACACTTGTGCAAATGGATAATGTTGTAAGTAGAGGTAGTGTTATATACTGTACATGTAGAAATAAAATGTACATATAATAAGGCACTATAGTGCACACTACTCCTATAGTGTGCACTATAGTGCCTTATTATATGTACATCAATGAAGTATAGAGCGGATATGCAACCATTTCACATATTACAAATATATTTTAAAATATTCATAAAAATGATTATAGGATTATGTATCACCTCATATTTACATTGTGTTTATAAAACATCAAACAAAAATATTTTGTGGCAATAAAATTTAGTGATGCTACTGGCACTAAATTACCAATAAATACTAAAATATATTACAAATATATTTTAAATTAAAATATTCATAAAAATTATAGGCTCGTGTATGTATCGCCACATGTATTTAAATGTGTTTAAAAAAACATTAAAAAAGGCAATATTTTTCGCACTAAAATTACCAAAAATTCTACAATTTCATTTAGGTGTACCCTGACAAGAGAAAGACAGGGAAGCACAGATGTAAATCCCGTTCACATTGCAAATAAGCGTCACAAAGCACTTTAAAAAGACTTTGAATCCAGTCATTGAGATTTTTCAAACCAACATTTTTTTAAAATGAATTACAAATCTTTAAAAACTGTAAAAGCATTAACACTTGCTATTGTGTTCAATGTTTGTTCGGAAAATGAACAAAGAGTTAATTTTGGTTTGCTGCTTATCAAAAACACCGTGACAATGGAAGGGAATCCATGTAAGACCATGTAAAAACCTGTATTGAAATTACCAGCATATACTTTGGTAGATTTTATAATACATAAAATACAGCAAAATACAGTACTTTGCTTACAGCAAAGTATATGAAGAATCAAATAAAACTGGCCTGCTGTTAATACAGTTACATAATGGCAAGGCAAGGCAAGTTTATTTATATAGCACATTTCATACACAACGGCAATGCAAAGTGCTTTACATAAAATGATTGACAAAGAGAAATAAGACGTATCTTTAAAATGCAAATGATTTAAGATCACAAAAACAACTTTGGATTTTAAGAAACAATAAAACAGCAATAAAATTGATTAAAAATGTGAGTGTATATATAAAAATAAGAAGAAGAAATGAAAAAGAAATTAGAAATAGAAGTGCAGTTGATGTAATCCAGCACAGTGCTCAGGTTGTAAATGCACAGCTAAACAAGTGTGTTTTTAATCTGGATTTAAAAGTAGCTACTGTTGGTGAACATCTGATGTCTTCTGGAAGCAGATCCCAGCTACGTGTGGCGTGATGGCTAAACGCTGACTCGCCCTGTTTTGAGTGAACTCTTGTTATCTCTAACTGACTTGATCCTAATGATCTGAGAAGTCTGTTTGGTTTATATTCAATAAGCATATCTGAAATGTATTTAGGTCCTAGACCATTGAGTGATTTATAGACAATTAATACTTTGAAGTTGATTCTAAAAGTAACTGGTAACCAGTGTAATGACCTGAGGATTGGAGTGATATGCTCAGATTTTTTGGTTCTGGTCAGAGTCCTGGCAGCAGCGTTCTGTATGAGCTGCAGCTGTCTGATGGTCTTTTTGGGAAGACCTGTAAGAGTCCATTACAGTAAGCCACCCTGCTGGTGATGAAAGCATCAACTAGTTTCTTTAAACACTAAACAGTGTAGATATTATAATAACAGATCTGTATGTAATGAAATATAGGAGAGACTTCACTGTTGCACAATGTTGCAAAATTGATTGGTTTGTACCTTAACATGTTTTTCAGCTTTGCATAAAGAACTGGGTTGGCCATTATTAAGATCAAGCATGAAGCCAGATATAAACAGCCATGTGAACTGACTGCAGTCATCCTGAACTGTAGCCATCACAATTGTTTTAGTACAAATAAAGCCAAACGCAAATGTAACTTCAATGATGTCAAGCTGATGCATTTTTCTAATTCCAAAATTCCAAGTCTTCAGTTTGACCTTTCAGAAGCCTTTAAGTGACTTGAGGATTGTGTTGTTGATTTGCAGGGCCAGGACTTGTCGTGAGCCGTGTCCAGCAGTGCACAGGCTGTTGAGATCTGCTGATAGCCGTCATCAAGATGCAGGTCCCACTCTCCACAGCAAACTCTTCTGATGGAGAAAGAATACAAATCTCATCGGTTTAGATTCCAATTCCCCATCCCTTGCTTCCAGCATGTAAAATCTATCATTTTCCATCAGAAAAAGAATAGATAGAGGCAGGGGTGGAACGGAAGTTGAATTAACCCTTAAATGGGATGCATGCAATGCAAGCCACTTAAAGCAGTCGGTGCCTGTGGAGATTCATTGCTTGCATGAGGATGTTCAGAAGAATGGGGGAAAAGATGTGCCTCACGTTGCCATGCGTGTGTTTCAAAGAAGCTCACATGAAATTCAGGGATGTTGGGTTGGTTTGTCCTTGCACCTTGTCCTTGTACCCATCCGCTTTAATTGGGTGAAAGAAATGAAAACGTTCAAAAGTTTTAGCACTGAAAGACAGTCAATGCTAAAGGTCTGAAATTTAACGAGACCGAGTAAATGACAGAATTTTCATTTTTGCTGTCTTTTTAACAGTTTATAAAAAACAGCTGCAAACAACAAGGCTGATAAGGTTTAAAGCATACTAGAAAACATACAGAGCGCCACTGTGGAACACACACGGCGAAGTGTGTTGCAATAAGACACTCTGTCACCATGAGGTGAACTCATCTCCACAACCACAAACAACGGGTCATTACAGACCACAGAAAAATGCTCCAATCTCCCATTACCCACCCAATCATCTCTCTCTCTTCATGACTCCGTTGTGAGGATGGGAGTCAGTGCTTGATGATGTGAATGAAGAGTCATTGTGTTACTGTCAGACTAACTGCAGCTCGCTGCCAGGCAAAGAGAATTTCATTCCCAAGCCGAGGGTGTAAAAAAAAGAAACGCTGTAAAAGCCAGCATATAGCAAGGTCTGAAAGGAGAGAGAGTTTGATGCGCTGTCCGTGATATACGGCTGGAGCGAAAGGCTAATTTGCGTTTCTTCTGATAGTTGCATTAGAGTCGACGCTGGCCAAGTGACATTCTCCCCAAACTAATTGTTTGGATACATCAGAGCCTCTTGACTTGAGTTTCACAGTGATAAACAAAGAGAGCTAGATGGTGGGGGAATGTGAGGTACGAGATAAACACGATAGATTGTGAAACTAAAGAAACAACAACAGACAAAATGTTGCGGCCAAATTTAGCTGCTCTGTTTCATTTGTGGAAATAGTTCACTTTTTTGCATGCGCGATAACAAGCTGATGAAAACTCAGCACAAATAAGTCATCAATTGTGGGCTACGACAACAGAACACTGGAGGAAAAGAACATCTGTGACCCTGGATCACAAAACCGGTCTTAAGTAGCATGGGAACATCTTTAGTAAAAGACAAAAATACATTGTGTCAAAATGATCAATTTTTCGTTTATGCCAAAAATCATTAGGATATTAAGTAAGATCATGTTCCATGAAGATATTTTGTAAATGTCCTACCTTAAATATATACAAACTTTATTTTTGTGAGTGGATGGTCTGCCACAGTGCCCCTGATTAACAACTTCAAAGGCGATTTTCTCAATGTTTTGATTTTCTTGCGCTCTCAGATTCCAGAGTTTTGAACGGTTGTATCTCAGCCAGATATTGTCCTATTCTAACAACTCATATATCTATAGAAAGCTTATTTATTCAGCTTTCAGATTATGTACAAATCTCAATTTCGAAAAATTGCCCCATAAGACTGGTTTCGTTGTCCAGGGTCACATTTGTGAAAGCGTATTAATAGATAACTGTGGCATGTTAACAAAACACATACGTAAAGTCATCAAATCTTGTAGTGCAATGTAGAGATGTATGTAATTGTTTGCGTTTTTTTATTGCAATTTCGCAACTTGAAATTGTTTTCAAGCGATGCCTGGTAGCTGTGAACCTGTAACGTCTCCACAGATATTGGTGTCATGGCACCTTGTGTGTGTCATGTGAGGAGAGGTCTGCGTGTGAGAGATATCTAAGTTTTCCGTTACAAATACAGTGGAACAAACAAACAGTTTTTTGGTTTTAACAAAGACTGGGTGATTCTTATTTTACACAAGCATCTGGAAGATAAGCCGCTATCGCATCTTGATTGCCAGCTGTACAATTAAAAATAAAGAAAGATGTTTTTAATGCTTCGTTGGATTCATATACTGATGGTAAGACCTCTTGCCGAAACAATTTTTAAGTGTACATAAGTGTTATTGAGTGTTGGTCACCCTGGGACCAAAGGAAGGCTTAGAGTACAGTTATAACAGTTACAAATGTTTTGTTGTTATATGAAATGAGATTTATATTAACTCCGCTCTGTAAAAATCGACTGAACTGCTTCTCCATACATATCAAACGCACAAAGAAAAATGATCTCCTGAGGGCACATTAGTAGCACTGAGTTAGACGCACGCATACATACATACAGGCAGCACTGATATTGATTGCATGTGCCGCTCAGCACGTGATGATTAGTGAGCCGCTGTGAGCACGTGTGAGTTGCATCGTGTTAAGAATATAGACAAACTTAAAGTGGAGAATATTGATTTATGTTTTCTTGACTTGCAACCAAAAGTGCTAAACAAAATTGAAGGAATAAAAAATAAATGTCAATGTAACATCAATATAAGGACTAAGTTATCTCTTAAAGGAACAGTTCACCCACCATTGACTACAATAGTAGGAAAAATTGCTTTATGCATTTCTTTGTTCTGCTGAACACAAAATAATATATTTTGAAGAATGTAGGAAAGCAAACAGTTTTGAGGCACTTTAGACAATACATTGTAATTGTTCCTACTATGGTAGTCAATGGTGGCCAAGAACTGTTTTGTTACAAGCATTCTTCCAATTGTCTTTCTCTGTGTTCATCGGAATAAAATAAATTTATACAGATTTGGAACAACTCGAGGGTGAGTAAATTAAGACAGAATTTTTATTTTTGGGTGAACTGTCCCTTTAATTTTGTGATGCTGCTCTCAGTCGCCTAGCTTCAAAAACTACAACATTGAAGATTTGGGTTTAAACTTTGTAATGCTTCCTGATTTGATAGCATTGACAACATTTGAGCTGCCACAAACTCCAGATATGCATGACTGAATACAATATGAATGGAACATGCTAACTTTTTTGTTGGTGTACACGCAGCAAAAGTTGCTACATTAGTTGTCTTTGTGGATTGTGCTAATTGTATTTTTGTACATTTTAGCATGTACCAGACATACACCCCTTAGAAAACAAAAATTTATGGGAGTTTACTGGAAAATACAATGCAATATATTAAATAGTACATTTCCATATATTGAAACCAAGTGCTTATATTTTTCAATATATGAAAAGCCACAATTCCTTATGTATTATTCAATATATTTTAATATTGTAATATATTATCAGTGTATTATTCTATATATTTTCAAATATATATTAAATATTCATATTTAGATCTGTATCTAATTTCTTTGCATAAGGGATGCCTATGTTGTGTAACAGAAATGGTTAAAGCTTCAAAAATAAAAACCTACTGGACTCAAGAATTCTATCCCCTATCCCTAACCCAACCCCTAAACCTAAAGATCATAGAACACTTTTTGCATTTTTAGATTTGTAAAAAATATTGTTCTGTACAATTTATTACCTTTTTTGCCCCTGGGGACCTCAATTTTGGTCCCCACGGTGACACGAGTCCCCATGTGTTGGTGTGTATTCAGGTTTAGGTCCCCACCGGGATATACAAACATGAACGCGCACACACACACACACACACACACACGTCTGGTTTACTATCCGCACGCACACACACACACACACACACGCACGCACACACACGCACACACACACACACACACACGCACGCATGCACGCACACACACACACACATGTTGGGTTTCCATGTTTTATAGGGACATTACATAGACGCAATGGTTTTTATACTGTACAAACTGTATATCATATTCCCTACCCCTAACCCACCCCCTAACCCTAACAATCACACACAACTGTCTGCTCTTTTAGATTTTCAAAAAGGTTAATTCTGTATGATTTATAAGCTTGTTTCCTCATGGGGACAAAAAAAATGTCCCCACAAGGACAAGGATTTTGGATATTGCCATCTTTGTGGGGACATTTTGTCCCCATACCGTAGGGTTTAACCTTCCCACACACACACACACACTCCTGCTCAGTATCTTTTTTTTATGAAACTGAAATCAGCGAGACTCAGTTGAATATTTCATCATTGCCCTCTATAGACTGTCCAACCTACAGTATATTGAGCTTTGTTTTCTGTGAAGGTGTATGTTTGGGACACGCTGTGTGTGTTTGTGTCAGAAAGTAAGAGAGGTCAGTGACAGAAGGTTATCCATGATGACTATGCTAATGGTTGAGAAACGGCGCTCAGAAACTGTTAACCCTTACTCATGCACATCAGAAATGGATAAAGAGAGTTTATCCGCACACAAAACAGAGAGAAAGTCATTGTATAATGGGGTGAACGCCTGTAGTGTGAAGGTGATCTGGAGACTGATGTGGCTGGTTTGGGGGTAATTGTCCTGTTTCAGGGTCTAGGTCATGTTAATTACATTTGTGATGTCATCTGTGTATGCCAACTGGGTGGAAAGCCCGACACCAACGGTCACCATTTGTTTAGGCACAAAGATTTTAAATGTAAGTTTATGTCAAATTATTTAAAGGAATAGTTCACCCAAAAAAGTGTTCATTATTATGTCAGGTTCAATAATTATTTATTGACCCTCATGTCATTTTAAAACTTGTGACTTACTTCTGTGGAACACAAAATGGAAAAATTCAAAGACATTTACTAGTGGCTTATAAGCTTCAGTCCACATTCATTTTAATATAATGAAAGTGAATAAATCAGAATGTTAAAATTTGGTTCAATTATTCCTTTTTCTAGCATTTTGTAATGTTAGAGCATCTTTATGTGTGTTCACTGTTTCCCGATCATATTCGAAGACTAAGAGAGGTCAAGAATCAAGCCCTGGTTAAATAGCAGACCTGGCAGGTAAAAGGATTTGCCTGATTTTTGTATTATTCAAAACACTCTCGTCACTCGTTTCTGTTTTTAAACGAATCAAAGTGTTTGGTGCAGGATTAATAGAGAGAGAGAGAGAGAGAGAGAGAGAGAGAGAGAGAGAGAGAGCGAGAGAGAGAGAGCGAGAGAGAGAGAGCGAGAGAGAGAGAGAGCGAGAGAGAGAGCGAGAGAGAGCAAAAAGACTAAATCAGCGGGAGGGATGAGAGGGTCTGTGAGAGGGGTGTCATTATTCGTATCCTGCTCTTGATCTCAAGTAAAGGAAATTATAATCTGACCTTTGATCTTCAGGTGGCATGGCTGAGATCTTAAGCAGGATGACAGAGCGCATTTGTTTGATTTTGTCATTGATTTTAATTGACATTAAACAAGATTATAGACATCAATAGGTAGTACATGACACACTTGGTTAAATGGCGACTATTTCTTTTTCTAAAGCAGTGACTAGAAACGTAATATTTTTTATCAGTATACACATACATATGTACATGCGTGTGATATATATATAGCCTCTTTATTCATATTCATATGTATGCATGCAATGACAAGAGACAGAAAACTACAGTGAGAGTAGTGGGAGGGTGAAATCTGAAAATGTCACAAGCCGAACTTGGGTTACCTGCACATAAACGTCATTGTGCAAGATGTTGAAACACAAGCACTACCTTTCAGGTCAGTGAGATGTCTAACTTGCATTTTGTCATAGCTTTGTCTGTCTCCACCAGACGATGCAAATAGCTGCTCTGTCTTGACAGTGCTATTTACATCTGTATCTGTATCACTATAACTTTTTTTACAACAGTATCGTGAGTTCAAAATAAGAGCATTCAGGAATGAAATAAAGTAAACAACAATTCCTTAAAATAATACAACAATTCCTCATTCATTATATTGCTTGTCTTATGCATATAAATACAGCATATGGGCTGTTTTAAAAACATTCATTATCGCTGTCATTCACAACACTGCTGAAATCTAAAAATGACGAGCTTTTTGGCACGGCCGTGCACTTCCCCTCAGTGACCTTTCTCTGACCTTTCAGAAGGAAAAACAATTTGGCCTAATTAAGTGGCAGCAAATTCACAAACTGCAGGGCTCCCAGCCTTGATTTTTTTCCTGCAGTCTCCTATTTGGTAACCATAGAGAGTAGTAGCGAGACTGCTGTGAAACGACATTATCGCTGTTTATTTGCCTATATACTTGTTTATAGAGAGAGAGAGATCTGCAGCCTCATGAGATTATCAACAGACACATCAAGCTACAAGAGGCAAACTGTTTTGTTAGTCTCTGAGAGGGGATGCTCAAAGGATGGGATTGTTGCATGTATTTGGTTTCTGTTTAGAAGAACAAGGGTTTATGCAACTTGATCTAATGGGAAATCTTAAGAAGGTGGGGATGAATTTGTGTTGTAGAAAAGTATACAATTCTTAGAAAAATAGAAACCCCATCCTTTACTCAACCCCTAAACTTAACATCACTGAAGCAAAAACTAGTTTGTACTAAAACGTATGAATGAGATTCATACGAATTATACACATCATGAAATCGTTATGAACTGTCATGAGATGCTGGTTTAAGAGGTAAACATCGAGAGATCTTAGCTGTTAATTGCCGTTCTGGATTTCTGCAAATCAGATTCACTTTGATGAAATGAACAAATGACATTTCGCGTTTATGAGAGATGATTCATGCGATGATACCGTGCAATCTTGGTGAAGTGTGAGTGGCAGTCTTTGCCCCATAATGCATCTCACTGAGTCACTGTTGCATCATATTTAATTACAGATATTCTCCCTATCGAAAATGTTTGTTCCATTTCCTTCCCCAGTATATCTTTCATTCAAAATTCTGCTTCCCCCACCATCCCTTGTTCAATAATGCACCGTTCCGGTCCATTGGGACGCAGTTTTTCTTCACGAGGTGACGGACTGGCAGGATAGGAAGACATGCACACAGAAGTCTCTTTAAACAGCAGCGGCCATACGCACATCGACATATGCTGCCGAGGACGCACGCCACATCTGAAAGAGAGAGAGGAGGAAAAGATATGGAACAGAAAAGAGAGAGTGGGCAGATGGCATTTCACATCGAGTTATGGGTACGTGGCTTTACAGAAAGTCCCTGTTGTTGACCAAGCTCGGTTTGAAAGGGTCGACAAACCACTTTGGGGGAGAGTAAACGGCTTTTTAAGAGGAATGATGCAGATTTGTGCTGACACACAAACAGAAACGAGAGAGCTTGTGTGTGTTTGTAAATAGGACAGTTCCATGTGGAACTCCCGAGAGGTTTTAATTATGGAGAAAAGGAAGGCATTTTATTCGCTCTCGTTTAGATGTACACAGTAAAATCGCCAGGGTTAAAAAAGGTCAAATTAACACTCACGGTGTATATATAATCCACACTCTCAAAATGTGGATTATATAAACACTGTGAGAGTTAATTTGACCCTTTTTAACACTGGCGATTTTACTGTGATACTTTTGTCAAGCAATGTGCTTTTGTTATTTACAACCAGTTAAAAGCCAGTTGAGCCCCAACTGTCCATCACAGTTTCTTTAGATGTTCAGATCTCAGAATAGAGCTGTTGCTTTATGAAGTAAAAATCAAAACGACCCAACTAGAGAAACATCTTATTGCTCATTTTATTTACGGAGTTGTGAAATGTCTCAGCTGTTTGCTCTAAAACACAAATTAGACCATTTTTGACAACGTATGAAGTAAAGAAATAAATGTGGAGTTTAAAAAGAGAAACGCCTGAGTTCATGATCATAGACTTCTTGATAAATCTAACTGTGTGACATGATTCTCTTCTAGTGGAGACCCATGTGTGACTACTTCTGTGCTGCTATTCCTACAGCCAACATACTGCCAGAAAGTGAAAGGAAAAGCCTATAATATTTTCATAATTTTAGCTTCATCACATCCAGGCCACAGAAATGTGAAGATAAACATATGGCGTATGGTGATTTCATAAGTTGCTAATAAGGATTTATGTAGCACACTCAGGTGTAGTAACACCAGGCGGTACTCTCATACATCACAGAGTGATTAAGTGCGTCATCCTCAATGGACCGACCTTGATGGGGGTAAACTACCACCAAGCACAAAAACAGACCACAATTTGGGTTTAAATTAAATATTGAAGAATACCTCCACGGACGCAGCCCCATAAAACAACCTCACATTTGTGCTCTCTGCTGCCCGTGTGTATTCACGTGTGTGCGTGTGTCTGTGAGAGGAGAGAAAATGTATTTTTTTGAAGTTAGCAGCACAGTTAGTGTGTTTTCTTCTGGAAGGAGTTTGTGTTTCTTGTTTGTATCAGTTGGGGCTACACTGGGAAACTCGGGAGTGTGTGTGTGCGTTCCCAAATGGGAGGAGCAGTGGAGGGGAGACAGATGGTCTATCTCAGGACCATCCAAATGTAGATTAAATATTAAAGATTTATTTGAAATCTTCATGATGATATAAAAATAGATGGAGCTGGAATGAGCAAACACCTGTTTATGGCTGTTTCCTATTTACCTCACACCAACATGAGAGAGGGACTATGTGTGTGTGTGTGTGTGTGTGTGTGTGTGTGTGTGCGTTCATGTTTTTATATCCCAGTGGGGACCTTAACCTGAATGCACACCAACACATGGGGACTCGTGTCACCGTGGGGACCAAAATTGAGGTCACCATGGGCAAAAAAAGCTCATAAATTGTCCAGAACGATATTTTTAAAAAATCTAAAAGTCCAAAAAGTTTTCTATGATCTTTAGGTTTAGGGGATAAAATATACAGTTTGTACAGTATAAAAAACATTATGCCTATGGACTGTCCCCACGGAGATAATAAACCAGACATGTGAGTGCGTGTGTGTGTGAGAAAGAGAGAGAGTATTCTGAACAATATGAAGATCAAGATCTTTTCCATGGAGGAGACAGGATGAACAGAATGATGATGAGGTTCTGTTCATCAATAAAATAATTATTTCTTACAAGTATAGCTTATAATCTTTTGCTAAAACTTTTGTTCATTGTAGTCCCTGAACATTGATGATGAAATTTGCCCTAGCAATATTTTATTGCTCAAGAGACCTGATGGAGTCCTCAGTAATGATTTTTATTTTATATTAACTTTGTCTTGGATGTTTCTTCTAAAATTCCTAAGGAAAATTATTAGAAACACAAATGAAAAAATTGTTCATACCTATAAAATGTAAAATAATATAAGTATGCATGCACAGTTATTTGAAAGACTATGATCATATATTAAAGTCTATCTTCACTTGAAGATTTTGCATCATGGCATGGCAGAGTTTGAGACATTACATCTTAATTTTCCTACCATTTACTGTCATTGCGGACTAGAAAAAACAACTGAGAAATGAAAAAAATCTTATTCGTGATTTTTGTCCTCATAGGTTGGCTAAAACAATGCCTTCAAACATCTTTTGGTTCTTCACAGGGAAAATACTGAACAATTTAGAACTTGAAAAAGGTGTCACAAATATGTGAAAATTTGAAAAGCTTGTCAGATTGCACTGGTTATATTGCACTGGTTATTTTTGCACTGATGCTAAGCTGTTTAGAAGTAAAGTATTGGCTACATCTGGGATGTTTTCAGACTGTAACCATCTCCCAGCCATCTGTTTGGGATGTAGGAATGTCATAAAAACAAAAACACATAAACCTTGCATTACAAGTGTATTGTGATTGTCAAAACATTTGATAATTTCATTACTTCCAATTTTAGGTGAACTGTCCCTTTAAATTTTGAGCACAGACCATACAAAGGTTGTGGAATTTATTGTTCAATGCATTTAACTATTTGCAAAGTTTTCATTTTTTAAATATTTTTTATTTTATTTTAACCACAACCTATAAACCTCCTTTTAAAGAAACACAGCCCTTGAGGATGATTTAATCTTTTTTTATTTAGTGTATTTACTTGATAACCATTAAATTAATTTACAATATGCACCAAATTATTCTTAACCTTATCCCAAATAAAACGTTGAATTGACATATAATTTTAAATTACACGAATCACTTAAATGTCAAATTTTTCATCTAAATCAGCATTTTGTTGTTTGCATCAGTGAATACTGTCAGATGTTCAACCTTTCTATCGTTAAACACTAAACAGTGGTCAAATATTGAATGTTTTTAGTCACTTACAGTATGTTGTGTGTTGCACGGCATTCTTTCGACTTTTAAACTGAAGCGTCTTTTGCTGAACAGCTAAAGACGTGACGGTAGCTCCGTCTCCTTTGATTTGTTTGGTCACTGCTCGGCTTTGTAATCAGTAACTCCCGCCTCCTTTCATGATTGGCCACCTCACCTATGTTGATATTGCAATGTTGCGTTTAGTCAGTAATTGCACACATTTTGACACACAATACAGAAAAAATTGTGGGTACGGCCCTACGAGAGAAAATGGATGTGTCGTGAATATATCACAAAAAAGCTGTAATTTCATGTGCTCTAGGGGGCCCCCTAGTGGCGGCGAGGCCCTAAGCAGCCACTTAGTTCGCTTATAGGGAAGGCCGGCTCTGGGCACAACTATGACGATAAGTTTATAATCCCACCCACTTTGAAGCGGTTCTAAACTGTAGTGGAAAAGCAAACTGAGTTGAAGTGAAGTGAGCTGCACTGAGCCGAGTCGTACTAAACCTGACGGTAACATGCAGTGGAAAAGCGCCATTAGTGAGAGCAGCAAAGCTCATGTCAGAAACTATTTTTTTCCAATGAATGTCTACCTTTGTTGAGGTAGACACATAGGCACTTCAGGATCAATCAAGCTTAACAATTTCTGGAAAAACACATGAAATTAGTCAGCAATTTACAACTTAAGTAAGGCTACATTTTAAAGGGTGTTGTTAATTGTCATAATTTACTCACCCTCATGTCACTCCAAATTCATAATAATTTCTCTCCATTGACAGTCCATGCAGATACCACTTTGACCCTTAAAAGTTGAGGAGATTATAAAACTATTTTATATGAATTAAGTGGATTAATCAATATTTTTCTACAAAATTCCCAAGTTTTAAGATGAACAAACCATGCTCTTATACAGTATAGTACAACGTTTTTTTTTTTCATATTGTGGAAGTCATTGTGGTCCCAAAACTGTTACTATCATACTTCAGAATAAATTTTAGTGGGTTACGTTACTTCTTGACCCACCCATTAATACTGGTCAATGAGAAAAAGGTTTAGTTTATGATCACCACGTAAACGATAGCTACCTAGTGGCCTAGACAAAAATTTCCTAGACGATGTATTGAAATTAGTGTAATACATTATAGACATCACTAATAACACATTTACATATGCTAAAAACAGTTACATTTAATAAAATCCAACGTGCCTTCTAATCAGGTCACGATCCAAGCCACTCCAATGCAAGATGGCGAGAAGAATGTTACTTTTTTGCCGGTGAACTATCATAGACTTGAAATGTGCAGCAGCGCCACCTACCATCTGGAGTATGGATTGGCTTTATTTCTGCTTAAATTTTATGCAAAAAAACTCATACAATTTAACTAATTGGATCTGGCTTGTTGTACGGCTAGTAATATTTAAACCATAAACATAACATTTATTTGAATAATTCTAATAGTTTTCACAATTAACAGATTTATATTGATTCTAAGCAATCTGACTACATACATTTTGAAAAAAATATTATTGAAATAAAATCAAAAAGGATACAAATACTTAATTACAAACTCTGCCATGATTGCATTTTTTGAGTGTACGTACTCTCTTTCTCCGTTTTTATTTATACAAATTAAGGTGTTTTCATGTTTAATTGGTTGCATTTAAATGAAATAAATTCATCAAAATACTGTTTTCTGCACAATTCTATCAGTTTCCCACTGTCGTTGTACTACTTTGAAACTTGTCACCCTACTCATAATTAAAAGTTATGAGTCATAAAGTTACGCCTCGCTACACTGGACTACATATACACTTGCACACACACCTAGATATGTTTAGATGAGTTACACGCACAAGATTTATGCATCTGAGCAATCTGTTGTGGTGATTATTTTGCTGTGATGATCCTGTCCATAGTCCTTTGGGAGGCATTTTGACATTTTAAGTTGTGAGCATGTCTCTGTGATTGACAAGCCGGCTCTTCATCTATCATCACGAACATGCAAACGTCTCTTGCTGCTAGTTACAGCACACCAAAATCAGGGGTCTAGGAGTTTGTGTGCGTGTGCAGATCTCACAGGGGACCACACTGTTTCGTCACCTTGGGGATGCTGTTTTCCCAAAGGAGAGTGTTTCTCAGATTCTTTGGGATGAAAAACCACACGTCTTATTAGAAACTAGGACACCCACCCCCCTAACGCTGCAACCTTGCTCGGGTTCAACTTTTGTTGCATAGGCTTGCGATGTTCATATGAGACAGTAAAACACTGTCAGCTGCAGGTAGGAAACATCTCACCGCCCACACACACACACGCATACACACACACACAACAATGTCTGAATGTCCTCAAGCGAGCAGAAAGGTAATATATGGTGACAATAGCGCCCAGCAGGCCTGCTTGCAAAGTTTTCTCGGTGTGAAATTTGAAGCATAAGAGAGATTAAGAAAGAGCTACTTGAGAGCCAGCTGGGTGCGGGCCTCGCTTAAAATATTGTTTGGACTCAACAGCACCTCATATTATGTGATGGAATGATAGATCGGGAAACTGGCGAGTTTTATTGCTCCGACCGACAGAGAAGGCTTGTTAATGTGACCTTCACACACACACCTGAGAGTCTGTATTAGACCACTGATGTACTTTCAGTGTCCATGGGGAAGCTGTAACTTGTAGCGCAAACATTCTCGTTCTCTCTCTCTGGCTCTGAGTCCCGATGGTCAGCGGTCATCAGTGACCTTCAAAGTGACCCTCAGGCCCTCACAGCTGCCCAAGATCCAAACGGGGCAGCGCGTGGGTGAAAAGGACCTGTCATTCAAAGCATACGAACGAGAGACCCTCAGAAATCCACGCCATCAGTCACAAAACATCTTCCTGCCTGTTAGTGACAGTCAACTTGCCGTGTGACACATTTGTGATTAATAATGCATTTCTGTCCTCTCCCGTCCGCCTGCACATACTTATTTTCAAGCTTTCTAAATATTGGTGTAGCAGTAGGACGGATACAAAGGTAAACGGCCTTACTTTGTAAGGCTGAATAATTGATGGCACAGTGTTCGGATGGCTGTAGAAGGTCTTATACTCATGCTGGTGTGCTAGCGATCGCCGCGGGGCTCGTATTATGTATGCAGATTTGGTGAATTGCTGCTGGCCAGAAAAACACTGATTTTTAATTGATATATTAAACAGACAAACAGATTGCACAACCCCAGGACGTGAACGAAACAGTCGTGCAAAGCAGTCCCGCGAGGTACCTGTGCCTGCTCTGTCTCTTTCACCAAATTCAGTTTTATTACTTTCTATTTAAGAGGTGAAATGGATTGCTGTTCGTCATATATTATATTGCTGTAGGCTTTATTACCTGTGTGCTGTTAGGAAATGTCTTATTTCTTGTGTCTGTTTATTAGTCTTGTTTTTTATTATTTGTTTACCTTATACATTTAAGCAATTTTTTATCCAGAATTGACGTGTTTTATATGCATGGGTTAAAAGTTTTAGGTTATGCAATAGTTTTAGCATTTTATTGTTATTTTTAGGTAGTTAGGTAGGACGTTTCTAAATTGAAATTGCTAAAAGATAGTTCACCCAAAAATAATCAATTCTGTCATCATTTATTCAATGGTTGCCAATTAGCGTGAATAAATAAAATATGGGTCAGTGGTAAGTGCATGGGTGGCTTTCTCCAGCAGGACGGCAGAGTTGAAATCCTCTGAATGGAGGGTATCTCGTGGAACAATCCTTCATTCTGAAACAACATAAACAGCAGGCACTTATATATGCCGGGCTTTTATACCTGCCATGCTTTGAATGATGGTGTGATATTTAACACATTTTATCTCTCAGAAAAGGCAAAGGCAGAAGGTATTTCTTTTGTTTCACCTTGGATTGCGGGCCTGTTATAAGGTTATAGAGAGAAGAAAAGGAAAGATTGAGAATAAAAAAATGAAACCAAAAGGAGAAAGGGAAAGATCGCTACTGTCTCTATTTGTGGTATTTTGTTTTAATGGCGAGGTTTATTCTGTGTTTTCACACTTCAGATGCAATGTGGAAATTACGCATTGGAAATCTCATTAACTACCTTCTCTGTGTGTTGACATTTCATTTGCATCAGGCAAGTCGCACCACATTGTGGATTTCACACTCCATCCATCTCATTTCCTCCTCAGATATGTCTTTTGGCTCAAAAGGAAAAATGTATAACATTCATTTCCCCAGTCTTTTATTAATGCACAAACAAAACCACCAATTATAACACAGCTTTTTTCATTTGTTCCCCCCCCCCCCCATTCTTTTAATTCTTCTTCTGCGAGACCTCTTAGTCAACATACTTCAGAAAATTAATTACTTGGTTTAAGTCTGATGCCTTGTTTTACACATTCTGCATATCATTTTTGATTAGGCTTGGGAATCGAGAAACAGTTTCTCTTAAAAATAAAATAAAACAGCAGAATGATTTATGACTCATGAGACCCGAATACTGTAAGTGTAATTAAAGACTCGTATGTGTAGTTAATGATACACATTAGAAACAGTTTCGTTACATGTTTTCACGCACACAAACAAACAAAACAAATGCATTACTCAAGAGTAATGTGCTTCCTAATGTGTATCATGATACTCATGCTTATAATATATAAAAGGTGTTTAAAAATTTTTGGGTTTCTGGAACTGGTATAGGTAGAGCGTGATGCAAACTTAAAGGGACAGTTCACCCAAAAATTGTAATTCTGTTATCATTGAATCACCCTCAAGCTGTTCCAAATCAGTATTTATTTCTTTGTTCTGATGAACACAGAGAAAATATCTTTCTTTCGCTCAACAGGTATTGATCTATCTTTTGTTGAAACCCGTAACTTTGTATTGGCACCTATTGTATTATTGCTCCTGTATGACATATCGCTTATTGCTCCCTAAACTCTTTGTAAGTCGCTTTGGATAAAAGCGTCTGCTAAATGACTAAATGGAAATGGAAAAATCTTCCAAAGATGGAAGGATCTTCTTTTGTGTTCAACAGAACAAAGCAATTTATAAAGCAATTTCCTACTATAGTAGTCAACGCAGGCCAAGAACTGTTTGGTTACAAGCATTCTTCCAAATATCTTTTTTTGTGTGTTCATCAGATCAAAGACATTCATACAGATTTGGAACAACTTGAGAGTGAGTAGACGAAGACAGAATTTTCATTTTTTGGGTGAACTGTCCCTTTAACTTCAGTTGTTTGACTTTCAATGATTCCCATGTCTGTTCTTGTTTAACATACACACGCTAGTTGTTAACACAGACAGGACAAGCCATCTAAAACAGTTGTTTTTTTCTTGTTGTGTGTGTGCAAAGAAAAGTTGTGGCTGCCTGTGATTAGTGTAGATGCAGCAAGAGTGACACTCAAGCTGACATGAGGTGCACTTGTTTGTGCCCTGGCTTGCGCTAGCGGTGCCCTGGATGGCTTGTAAACAAGCTACGTCGTGGATTCAAATCAGTGGCGTAGAAGACGTGAAAATCTGACAATGCAGGTGATGTGCGTCTCTGCTCAGCAGCCGCCTGTTCATTTTATACGAGACAATTACTTTATCCTCACCTCTCCTGTAGCACCACAGTGCATCGGGGCTCTGAGCAATATGAATCTGTTACTAATGAAGGGTATGCCGGTGATGCGCTCACACCTATGAATAGAAAAAAATACACACAGTTGGGGGTGACAATTTTACAGATTTTGACTTTCTGTGTTTCTGGTGATAGTTGTTCATTTGACGTCAGGCGTTCTGAAAACGCCATCGAAATGAGACAAATGTATCTGGTCAGTAATGGAAGGAACAATAATAATTTTACAATAATGTTAGACTGAGGCTATAAAGAAGACAGAGAAAGATAGATGGCTCAATTAAAAAGGAGAAAGATAATGTTAAAGAGAAAGAGAGACCCATAATCACAAATGAGATCTCTTTATTATCTCAATTGTTTCTACTAGATAGCAATGGAACAAAACGAAGAGCAAAGAGGGTTTTGCTGAAGTGCTATTGTTCAGTACTACAAAAAAGCAATTGGCATTTTCTAGTTTTCAGACATGAAGTTTCAAAAATGTGTGATGTGTTTAGCACATCTCTTAGCTCTGTGATCACTGAACAAAAATACTATACGACAGCTCAGTTATATCTCATGAGATGTGAAAGAGCAACCTTCGAGCAAGAACATTTTTCTCTGAAGAGGAAGAACACAGAGCGAGTCCCATGTTCTCTGCATATCTGCCCTCTTTTCGGAAGTGCTGGTGCACATATCTGCCGCCACCATCTGGGACTTCCTGATCCAGAATTCCGTTTTTCTGTTTCGGCATGTAACCAGATCTGTCTCTCACTCTCTCACTCTCAAAGCATGCGGATCCCATTCGGAGTGGAACGAATGGGATTTGAGTAGTCTTTGATCTTTATTTTCTGATGATGCCATCTGTGTGCGCGGGCACTGGTGAGCGTGTCAACAAGCACCAGGCATTGAACCTGAAATGAGAGTAATTACGCAGTGAGGCCACATACACACATGCCTCGTGAAACTATATTCATGAATGTTATGTTTAAATGTTATAGAGGACTGTGCACAAAGCAGGCTCACAGAAAATATATCACTATTCCAGCAAGTGGGTATATATATATACAGTATGGGGTTGAATTATTTTTTAAAACCGTTTTTATGAGACAAACATTTCTGACTGTAATATGCTTAAATGTAATAATATTAGATTTGAATGCTCTTTTGGATCTCCATATTTGGCATGCGATCTTCATAAGCTAGTTTGATCTTTTTGATCTTCTAGACTTCAATACAACATTTCTGTTCATGCTCATTTAGTATTCTTATCTTTTTCCTGTTATTTGTGGATCAGAATGCAATTTTTAAAAACCACATATTTCAGTGTACTTTTCAATTATCAGACGTGCAAAAGGCAGTAAATCAGGCTGTACATATTACATAAATCGCAGTAGCTTTCTTTCTTTTTGGTCAAAAAATGAGTGTAAAAGCTCATCATATCTATATTTATATCAGCGTTTGTGTGCACTGCGCAGGCCAACAGACTACATATTTGTCAACTATGTATAATATGACTTTTTCATTAGGAAATAAAAACATTCCAGTTTTTTAGAGTCAATGCTTGGGAGGTTCTAAAAGATAAAAAAGCCAAGTATAAGAGCCAACAATCTGCTTTACAGACACTGCAGCATTCAACAAGCTCTACACCACCACTCATTGATAAAATACAAAGAGGTCAAAAAGTTTGACGGTGTGATGAGAGAATCCTGTCAAAGAGGTTCATGTTTTGCCATGGCCTTCATTTGCATCTGATTCTGATATATAAAATTTATTTTTCACATCTCAAGTAGCTTTTAAGATGCCCTCCTTTTCTGTGCACCGTCTCCTCCCACCCATTCAAATCTCTCCCCAGCTGGGCCGCTCTGTTTCCCGCGTCCCACTTATTCAATCGCCATAGCGATTTGTGCATAATAAGAGAGTCTTATGGGTCCAAATACACATCAAGAGACCAATTAAAAAGAAATTAAAATGTAAGTCTAAAATACTGCACTTTGCATGTGTACAACTGAGAGGTGAGCATGTGTTGGTCTCTTCAATGTAAAATCTGAAATCAACATTGTGTGGAGGAGTCAATAGTTCAAATGACACAAATTACTTGAAAACATAGCAAATAATGTTTCATTAAAAATATAAAAGTGCAAGAAAGTTTGGGTGAGGTTACGTTTACATTTTTGCATTTGGCAAACAGTTTTAGCCTAACACTTTTATCAAAAGCAATTCGGTGCAAATGAGTCTACATTTTTTTAATCCATCTTTTGTGCCTTGGGAATAAACCTCATGACCTTGACAGTATTACTATCCGGGCACCATAAATTATATCTGCGGTAGAGTTAGGGAATAGAAAAAAATGATTTCTCTAAAATAACGGTCAATGAAAAGTCCATAAGCAACCACAACAAACAAAAGCAAAACATTTCAGATGGTTTGCAAGTTATCAATAACTGAACGTTAACATATCAGTCACAGCCAGCTTCATGTTTTGAACTCAAACAGCCTTCAGTCTGAGATTGCAGTCTCTAATCTACGTCTACTGTCGCATAGATTAGCATGTCCGTTAAACACCCCGAGTATTTCCACCCAGGGCGTATAGAGCGTATGGAGAAAGAGATAGGAGGGCAATAATGAGCAATAGGAAACAATAGGTAGTACGGTACAGCCCTTGTCATTAGGTTGAGATCCCTGTAAATTTGTTGGAGTGGAGGCTGAACTGGAGAGGCTGTGATTTTTACCCAAAGTGGAGATTTGGATGGCTGGTGTTAAATTCACTAGAGTGGTGCTTCGGTGAGGAGAGGCAGCGTGTGTGAAAGAGAAGGGGCACGGAATTTCAGACCACCCCCATGCTTAATTGGGCCTGCCTTCGTTTGACACACATCAAGTATTAGGTTAAGTACCTTTTATGGATAATTGGAAAGTGTAAATTGACTGTAATTGTGGCTGCCATGGCTGTTATGGCCATTTGTAACCTCACTTAAGCAAATTAATTCAAAGAGACTCCTGATATTCTTTGTCCCTTCATTCACTAATAAAAACTTTTGCAGATATATAATACAGTATATAGGTTGTCATTCATATATATATATATACATACATATATTGCCAGAAAAAGAACATGAAAATGAAAAGTAAGAGTGGGTGAGATTGTACGTGTGTTAAAAGCTCTCACACTAAATTAACTGCAAAGTGTTTTTTGGCAATTGTTGTCAGGTGTGTTAACTCCTACCTGTCAGATGTTTTGAAACATGTTTATCTTTCCTTTGAATTGTTGAACCCCAATGAACTTGTCCCATTCCCGGTAAATAATAGGCCTAGGGAAGCAGGCGTAAAAAGGAACGTACCGTCATATTTTAGCAATTTAACAGCACATGTGAATGTAAAAAACAAAGTTTTAAAATGAAGAGAAAATTATAATGCCACTTTACAAATAGTAACATCTATGAGATGAAAGAAGATTGAATCAATGACAAGCAATAACCGCCAGAAATTGTTTGCATAAATACTGAGACATATTTAGGTTAGGGTAATGACTCCTATCTACTGTGAAATTAGCCACATTGTTTTCTGTGTTTTGTGTTTTTCTCCACAGGCAGGTTTTTGACCTTGTTCTTAATTTTTCTTCCAAATTTATGCCCAACTAAAGATAAAAAATAAATAACAAAAACCTCTTTCAGCTCTGTGCAGATCTGAATCAACAAGAGATTAAAAAACAATCAGAGAAGGGAGTTATTACAGCGTACCCATCAGCGTTTCTGAGCAGGGCCGTGCAGAGACCTTTAACGGGGCAGGTGCTCAAAGTATAAAAGGGGCACATGGAACAAGGCTTTAAATATGGCCGTGCTCAAAACATCAATACAGCAATACTGTACTGTATATCACGATGCATTCCTTGCTGATACGTGTATTGATAAAGCAGCAAATGCCATGATGCTGTTTTGAAAAAGAAACAGAGTCTAGGGATTAACAAGTCTGGGATTAGAAATTTAAGTGAATAAAGTTGTCCAAACCTTAAAGGGACAGTTCACCCAAAAATGAAAATTCTGTCATCATTTACTCACCCTCAGATTATTACAAACCTGTGTAAATGTTTTTGTTCTGTTGAACACAACAAAAGATATTTGGAACAATGCCAGTAACCAAACAGATCTCATCCCCCATTTACTGCCATGGTAGGGAAAATAAATACTATGGGAGTCAATGGGGGATGAGATCTGTCTAGTTACTAACATTCTGATGTCTTTGCTGAAAAATATTATATTATATAAAAATTCTGTTCTAACCCTCTTCTGCATTTTTTTTTTAAATGATAATGATAATAAAAACAGCATTGATAAGTATAATTCGGAGGATGAGAAAATCAGAATAAGGCCATGTTCAGACTTGACTTCTTTTTCGAAGCTGCTGGCATCTGTTTTACATTATAATCATATGGAGTAAACCGTGTTTTCAAGTGCTGAGCATTTTTTTAAACGCCAGTGGTGGCGTCTTTTTCTGCAGCTCAGAAGCGTCTTTTGAGTTTGAAAAAAAGTTCAACTTTTCTGAAAAACAAATCCAACTTGACGCCCTACGTCAAGCTCCTTTTTCACAGCAAACCAATGATAGAGACCTGTCGTTTCCATAGCAACATGCGAGGAACGTGATTGGTCGAGAAGGCTCGAGCTCGAAAAAAAAGTGGCGGCTGAAACACCCATTGGAGGATAGTTTTGTATAAATGTAAGTTTAATTTTCACTTTCAGCAACTTCTGATTGCATTTCTAGCGAGAAATAAGTATTGTAGTTTTTAAATATGTGATTAGTTATTGCAAGACGTACTCTGTTTCTAATTCAAATAGACTTATGTTACGCTGTCTATCTGTTTCTCTGGGTTGCCTTCGTGCCTCCGAAGTCATGGCATTCTGCTGATATTTGTATTTTTTCACTAAAAAAGCACCTTTGTCAACTTTTTCTTGTCAACAAAGAAGTCATGTCTGAACATGGCCTAAGCCTGTTTTACCAGTGTTTTGAAGGCACTCTACTGTAAATACTGTAATAATATTACTTCAAAGTGTTAATAGTTTTAGTCAAATAATATAAAAAGACCAGGGGCCTCATTTATAACCGTTGCGTACGCACAAAACATTCCCTGAAAGAGGCGTACGCCACTTCCCACGCAAAAGATGGGATTTATAAAAACAAACTTGACGGAAAAATTTGCACACCTGCACGCAAACTCTGACCCATGCGTACGGACATTCTGGAGACAAGGTGCGACACAAATGGTGAGTTAGTGGACATAGATTGCAGAAACTAAGATTGATAAAAATGATTATAAGCATTTATGCCTCACACACATTTCATATGACCTCACATCCGTTAAAGATCCACATTATCACGAAGATTAAATCTGCAGAGTTATATGCGTTTGTATTGAGCAATAATTGTTTCATGCACCTTCTTGTAAAATCCAACTCAAATCTTAAATAAAAATTCAATCTAAATATTTAATCAGCGCTGTCTCACCATCACACTATGAGCGCATGAGGAGGAGATGATCCGACTGAATAGGGACAGCATCAAATACGATAACTGCAGAACACAGTGTAAATAAATACTAAATATATTTTCCTTAAATACTGTGCATAATCATCGAATGTCAAAGTCTGAAAATTCAGCCATTAAGCTCTTGCACAATCGTTTCTCTTTATGTTCTCGTTATCAGTCCTAGCTATGCTCATAACAAAACCGGAATGAAGAAACATTGTCTTTTACAATTATGTCACACCACTAATTAATGAGGTGATTTTAATGAGGTGTTAATGATCAGTCTAAATGCTGTAAACATTTAAATGCTGCAGAGACCTTCTTTGGCTTTAATATAATTATAATAATCATAATTATTAATAATTATAACAATTATTAATTTGGAAATCTCAGAGAATCTCATGTGTGGCCATTTGTGATTTCGTTACGGAGATAAAGGATGATGGGATCGGGTGTTTTCGGCAGTTTTACATCATTTTTAGTTATTTTTCTATGGCATCTGATAGCGGTTAGACCCGGAAACGGTATACGCCCATTATGGTGCGTGACGTCAGGCTCAACAAGCGGATTGGATGCCAGGCTTATTAATATACGAATCAACCTTCATGAGGTGCTTTGCATTGACTATTTATGGGTAAAAATGGGTGTGTACAGGGCGGGATATGAGGCTGATTCACGTAAGCACACTTGCAGGTGATCTGTGATTTATAAAGCGAATATTGCTTACAGGTGTGCGTACGCACAGTTTTGTAAATCTGAATATTTTTTGGCGTATGCTATTTTTGGTTTTCGGGCGCACGTACACTTTTAGTAAGATCCTACGCACAGTTTTATAAGTGAGACCTCAGAACCCTCGACGCCCGTGAAACTTTTCTCCCTCAAACAGCAAGCATCCATTCAAGAAGTGAACAAGCACCTTTGTTTATACTGTAAGTTATATTGCTGTGTGTAGAAGTAACATTAGCTGCAGCCAGTGTTGGGTAAGTTACTCTGTAAAAGTAATTAATTACTAGTTACTAATTACACATTCGATAAATGTAATTAGATTACTGTACAAGTTACTCTCTTCAAAAAGTATTTAATTACTTATTACTAATTACTTTCTATATCCTACATCAACCTTGATTAGTTAAGTGATTCAAGGATAGACATGAAACGGCTCTTTTAATTCATTCAAATAAATAATATAAAACTACATAAAGTATTATTATTAATTACAAATGTGAGAATTATACATTAAAGCACGGATTTTAAAGTTAGACTTTGAATTTTGATGTAAATTCCTCTTCTCCACACACACCCACACACACATATTACACAAAGTATTTACTTTGTAGTTTAATTACATCAGAAGTAACTGTAATTAAATTACAGAAAAAATAAGAGTAATCCTTACTTTACTTTTTCAAGGGAAAAGTAATTAAATTACAGTAACTAATTACTTAGTAACTAGTTACACCCAACACTGGCTGCAGCTAACGTCACGCCAGTTCAGAGCAGGCTACAAACACAACAGCCGTGCATTCTCTCTTCACGGCGTTCTTGTGAAATACTACTACTTATAATAATAATAAATACACTAATAAGTAAACAAGCACACCGCTCCCCTGAAAAAACACCACTTACCCGGCAGCCGCGAACAGTATGTAGGCTATCCTGGAAATGCGCTAATCTACTGAAGGCGTCTGAAAATGAGGAGTCCTCCCAGATGAGGTTGTCAGGTGAAAGGTCATCACGTGAGTCATTTATTTAGGGTTAAATTACTATTAATTAATTTTACAAATAGTTAGATTGAGCAGGCCTTCACAAAATGGCCTTTAATTGCAAAAATTTATATATTTTTATATGTACCCCCCCTGCACATGGTTGTCATCAGCTTCCTGCCTCAAAGAAAGCTATAGGTCAAAAACAAACAACAGCCATTCAGAACCCAGCTAGTCTGTCTCTGACCCTCAAAACAGAAAAATAACATCTTTTTAATATTTCAGTTGTTCCTCCTAGACAGCGAGAGCAAATTGAAACCTTTGCTTGAGTCTCCTGTGTCTGAGATATTTCTCCTGAGATAACAACTTGGAAATCACTTGTATGTCTAGCTCCTCTAAAGTTTCAGAAGAGATCTCAATAATGTCAAACAAATGAGGTCAGATTTACCATACCAGATGAATCTATTTCTAGTTCTCTTCACCAATTTTAGGACATCTGAGACAAAGCTGATACTACGAAACAACTGAGAAACCTGAGCTGTAAAGAAACCTCTAAGAAATGTTTAGAACTGAAGTGTGAAAAAAAATACAGTCCACCTTTTCTAGGTATAATATTGAATTTGACGTTACTTTGACCGCAACAAATGCGTTTCTTTATTTTTTATCCAGCCTGTGAATGGTGTCATATCTCTTGTCCTCACTTCCAAACTCTTTCTTGAAGGTTAAAGACATCACACACGCTCGAGCTTAGCGTAACCTCAAACATTGAGATATCAAGTAAAGGAATTGCTGATGCTTAAAGTTGTTCTGAGAAGTGAGAAATTCATTATCCACAAACAACATCACACACACATACATTGAAGTGGATTTGAAGAATCTAGAGTTCCCAAAGCACAGTTACCATACTTTGATATAACCGTATTCTCACCATGACACAGAAGTCCAAACACCAGATAAGAAATCTACTAATATAAAGAATTAAATTAGAATTAAAGATCATCCAAACCATGCATAATGCCCACAGTCCTAATGACAGAATTGATATGCTATATTGTGTGTATAAGTTAATGTATTTTTATTGATCACATTCATGATGCCAAAATCAGCCATTATTGACTTTTGCTCTTCTTTCACCAGACATAAGATCATTTAGCCAATCAATAATGAGAAGGCACGCATGTAATTCAACTATCACAAGCAGGTATGGGCCGTTCCAATGTATGTTGACATTGACATTATGATTGAAATATTATACAATTATAAAGATCAATGACCACAATTTCCTACATGATTAATTCAGTGATTTACTCATTCTGTTTTGTCTTTTTATATATATATTGGGGAGCTGTTGGCTAAAAATGAATTGATGACAGCATATAGCGTCATAGCGTTTGATTGCAGCAGCTGTGTGTTGTTCTGGCACCTCATTCACTACAAGAACAAAGCAAATCTGTTACAGGCTGGTTGCGAGTGGAGAATACAGCATGTTACTATAATCCGGCATATTTTATTGCAACTATCCACCACTGTACAGGGGTATGCGCGAAAATGGTTGTTTATGTTGTTGCTTTGAAATCGTCTGTATATTTTTTTATTTCTGTTAAAAATATTTTGAAGAATTTAAGAAAACACATTTATGGATGTCAATGGTGTCCCAGAAATCTTAGCTGTTAACATTCTTCCATATATATTTCTTTGTGTTCAACAGAACAAAGAAATGAATACAGAGTTGGAACAACTTGAGGTTGAGTAATACATGACAGAATTTTCATTTTTAGGTGAACTATCCCTTTAATAATTAAAGTATTTACATTTTTTTTAATAATAAAAAAGTGAGCTTGACTAAACTGCACGTGTAGATACAGTATATGACCAGTTAAGAGTTTTTCTTTCACGATACAATAATTTCATTAATTACTGCTTCCCCGATCGATCACAGCGTTTTAGTGAATTAGCGCCTGCTCTTTCAAAATGATTGTAGTCATGTGATAAATACAATGAAGATGATGTGGTTGTGTTTCAGGCAAATGACGTGAACCAGATGCTTTCCCATCCTTCAGCTCAATCAAAGTGATCATACATGACACTTTGTTTTCCACACACACAACGCATTTATATTCATGCAATGCTCGCACACCTCAGTAAGTCGCGAGCCACCTCAACAGGAAGCGCTTTTATCGGATAAGACAAACCACGATCACGACGTCCACTCAGCATGACGGAATGCGTCAGTGATCGCCGACTCGTCTGTGACTGTCTCGGCAAGCACGCCAGCACCAAAGTGCCCGTTTAATGTGCACAAAAGCAATAACACAAGCAACAAATAACAGCAGAAATGCACTTGAAGGCCTTAGGCAAAGAGAGCTTATCTGGGACTTCAGCAGAAAGGAGTTAACTTTGTCTGCTGTTAGGGGGAGTCTGGCTACTTTTTCTCTCTCAGGCATTCGTCTGTGCATGTCGCTTCAACAAGCATCGTTTTAAAATAATTACAGACGGTTAATTCGATATGCTTTTGCATGCTCTGGCGGTCTGAGGGCTCTTATCTATCTTGCCGCTAGGGCGAGTGAGGGGAGTGGATTTATGGCGAGACCCTAACTGTGCGAGTCCACGAAGACATGAGCATGCGTGTGTGAATTTTTATGCCAAGTTTGCGAATTAAATCATGGAATCATTTTGTAAACCAAGACCTTTATTTACAGTACATATTAGTTGGCACAAACAGCCATGATGGAGACAAGCATTGAGGAACAGATCAGTATTTGTTTTGTTTTTTTCTTCCGTCTTTTTCTTCTTTTGCTCCCAAACTCTGGTATGCTCTTCCCACTGAGATCAGACATGCTGACTTTTTTACCATTTTTGATGATTATTAATATTGTTATTATTATAATTTGGGGTTTTTTTACTCTAATGTATGCTTTTTTTTCTTTTACTTTCCTTTTTTTGTATTTTATCTATATGTTTCTGTGAAGCGCTTTGAGGTGTTACTTTTAAAGGCGCTATATAAAACAAAGTTTATTATTATTATTATATATCGTTCCTGTTTGCATGGGTAGACCTGCACATCATTAAACATCACTGGTACAAAATCCTTCTTCATATGTTCTTTTTCTTAATCAATTTGAATAGCTTGAAGGCAACTAATAAAAGTTGTAATAATGGACTGTTTAAAATGGATGAAATTAATGAATATTAATTTTCATGAAAATGCAGGAGGAAAATAAAAAAATGAAAGAATATTGTTTACAGCTGATTAATGCCTGCAGCTAACAGGTGTGCGTGAGAGTGTTTTTGTGTAGAAGTAGTTGGGTATGGTTTTCATAATCTTCTCATCTCTGCTGGACGGTGGTGAGGTCTCAGCTCTGAGCTTAGTGAATCACACACCTGCTGTTTTGCACCAGCTCATTGTGAAAAAACAACTACACACTGTTACACTCTCGAAATTACCACACCTGATCGCACAAGCTCAACGTCCAACCGGAGACACACACACATACTCTCTTGGCTTTGGAGAGGAGTCTTCTGTCCACTATCTTGAGAGATCAAACAGTGAGACCTAGTCTCATTTCTGTTCTGCTGGCTGTTTTCCCAGTCACACACACACCATGCTGCCAACTCCACTAATGAAGTTTGGTAATTAAGCGAGACCCTGAGACCCAAAGGGTCCGATTTTGTGTGCGTATATGTATGTCCTTATGGGTTGACTGTTTGGTCTTTATTTCCTCCCCTTGCGTTCAACAAAAACCTGTCAACCCTCCCAAAGCCAATGCTATCGGATTTCCAGACACCTTACTTGAAAACTTCAAAGAAAGAGCACGCTTCAAACTCTCACCTTCTACATCTTTTGACTGAAGGCTACTCCTACATTGTCTAAAACTGCTGTGAAATCATCGACTCCACAGGGCCTTTGTCTTCACACTAGGTTTCACTCAAGAATGCGTCTTGATTACAGTCGGGTTTACCCCTACAGTCTTCCTGCTCGTCGGCAAGCGGGTACGGTGTGATTGCGGAGCGCGTACGTGTCATGTATGATCTGATGCTAAGAGTTTGACTGCGGGGCCACCGGCGCTGAGTGAGCGCATTTCCTCAGCATGACTTCAGGGCTTCCGGGCCCCTTTGCTTTTGCGTCCGTCTGTAATGAGCCAATACTAATTATCCTCTGGAGACACGATGCTAACCTTGGGCTCACTAGCCAAGGACTTCCATTAAACCCCTGCCAAGTTTTACCACAGAGGAATTTACACGCATTAATGAGTCAATAATGCAACATTTGGTTGAGAAGTGAAACTTTGGTGGTTGATATATGATGGTGCAGCTGTCAAAGAAACTATTCCGAATTTTGAAACTAAGGAAGAACAATAACGTGTTGTTTACTGTAAAAGCCAAGTAAATGTTAACATGATTGCTGGTGGTTGAAATGAAACCTCTCTCTTAAAGGGATAGTTCACTCAAAAATGAACTCTAGATGGCGCAGTCCTATAGTCTAACCCAATCTGGCATAATAACTTTACCACACGGCGCAGCAGATTGATTCCTTCTGTGTCAGCAGCCAATGAGCTTGCTGCTCAACGTTTAAATCTTGGCTAGTGATTGTCGTAGCAGTGCAGCGCGCTTCACAAACCCTCCTCCTTCCCCAGTTCCACCTGTATAGATCTACTACAAGGTGATCATGTACGCTATATGGGGGTTATCCATATATGTTATATGTGCAGCAGCAGCATTCCTTACATGCACACAGCAGCATGTTGTGGATGTATTGGCAGTACCAAGTCTCCGTACTTGCTCCGCCGCTGCAGTAGCAGTGTAGCAGATCTAATCTGCCAAGACCAATACATTTATATGTCATGTACGCTACCATGCTAAACCCTCCAAGAGTTGTCATGACAGAACTAAAATTGTCATCATTTATCCATCCTTATTTATCCAAACATTATGTATGACTCAGTGGAACATAAAAGAAGACATTTTGAGAAATGTCTCAGTGGTTTTGTGTCCATACAATGGAAGTCAATGGGGCCAATGTTGTTTCAACAACATTCTTCAAAATGTCTTCTTTTGTGTTCTGCAGAAAGAAAGTCGTACATGTAAATGATGATAGAATTTTAATTTTTAGATGAACGATCCATTTGATGAGTTGCAAAGATTTCTAATAGCCTATTGCAATGTTGTTTTGAAGTAACCACCATGTTAAACAACATACCTTTGACTAAGAATGACTAGTATGATTTGAAAAGTAAAAACACTGCAAAGGCCCTTATAAAATGTTCACATTTATAAAGAGACTTCTCTCCATACTTCCTCACAACCTCCCCGTCTTGGCGTGAAATCAAGGAAATATTGATGAACAGTTGGTAGGTGTCCAGAAGGTCGCGGAGATGCAAGGAAAAGGCATTAGGTGTTCATGATTCTTCAATGCAAAGCGTAGACTATATCCAAGTATTTGATAGTGGGAGGACATTACAGTTTAATGAGGATCTGCAGTACATTGAATATTAAAAGAGAAAAATATATATAAATACGAAAACAAGAAAACAAATCTACATAGATATTACTATTTCTTTTACGAGTTGTGCATTTGAACCCAGCATAATATTAGTCAACACTGTAACGCAAAACTCTCCACTTATTAGCAAAGCGTACAATACGATTCTGTCATAACGCTAAAATATGCATTTTAACTCATTTTAAAGTACTAAATAGAAAAAAATAATGAACCACAGAAGCAATTAGTCAGACCTTATATAAAAGTGAAGAAAAAGGGGGTTGTTTATTTGAGTCTGTGCCGTTCTGTTTGCTGTGGCTACTGGTCTGTTGTTATATCGATAATAGGACCGAGCTTCCACCCCTTCTGGCTTGATTCTCAAATAAAGATAATCCAGATTTCCGTTTTCCTCTCCAACCCAGTTATTTGTTTGGACTTCCTGTGGCCTTCTTCCAATCCCCAGCGCAATATCACATCAATATATAACCAATTTTCGGCTCCAGGACGAATGCACAATTACTGTGACTTCTCTAGAGCTCAGATAAGGGAATCCATATTGAGAAGATTTAATACAAACCAACACCCTGACCCAAATTCAGCCCACTTACTCGCTTCAAGAGCGCAACACTCTCACCCCTTTCTGGATATTTACATCAATTTCACAATTACTTCATATGCAGATGTAAACACGGCGCTCGTGAAATTAAATCATATCAGCGTGCATTTGTGTCACATCGCTTCAGAAATGGTCTCGGGATGAGAGCAATGAGAAAGAGGATGGGAACCGTATTTAAATTGGTTATCGGAGAGCACTTCAGGCAATTATTAAAACCGAGATCATTACATAAATTACCATGTTTTTCATCCTCAAATATCTGATCGCATCAGGCAGTGTTGCAGCTCCTTTATCCCTCAACACACCCACACGCACAAACAGAAACACTTTAGTCTGGAGTCATTATGCCAGTTGTCAATTCGATTAGCTGTACGTTTCATGTGGCAAAGAAAATTTGCCGATTTAGGTCATCATGCCCATTCAACATATTTAAGAGCGATTTTAAATTCAGCTAACAAAAATGATTTATCAGGTCAAGATACATCCAATATGTAACATAAATACCCAACTTACAGCTTTTTTTTCCTGCTTACTGTAGCATTAGATTAACATTTCTGAATTTATTACAGACTCGCGAAAAAAACTTCCTGTTTATGTCTGTTTCTTTGTCTCCAGTTCTCTCTCTCTTGTTGCTAAATTAAAGGGCACTAAATGCTTGTCTGATGAATTGGACTCTTGTAGAGAGTCTGTTCCCATCTGGACTAACAGTTGCTGAAGCGGCTAAAAATACACATCTGTTTATACCAGCCATAAATACACTCTCTCCTTCACACCGCACACCTGAATGCCTACATTACACACAAATATGTTTATTATATCCCCCATACATTTTAAAGACATCTCATTAAGCGTTGAAACTGGGGATTTGAAGTTTGGGAAATCTCTCTGGAGATAAACCATAATCTTGTGATGCGGGATGACAACTGGGTATTATAGTTATTTAATACCACCAAGGCCTATTTATAAAAGCAAATAAACAAACAAATCTGTACAAAGCTGCTAATTTGTGAGCTCTTAGCTCTGTATACGAGTGAAGAGGCACAGTTAAATAACGTTACACGTCTGTGTTTGTGACACGAGTTATTTGCAATTACTGAAGTGACTCCAGAACTTTAACTACGTTACATAACCATCCACAAAACACCTTTTATACGTGTCAGGCAGATAGTAAATTGAGGATTATTTGTCCAGGGGACTTTTTAAATTAATGCAGTAGGGAGATGCTTAGCAATGTACCTTAAAGGGATAGTTCACCCAAAAATGAAAATTCTGTCATCATTTACTCACCCTCTTGTCATTTTTAACTTGTATGACTTTCTTTCTTCTGCAGAACACAAAAGAAAATATTTTGAAATGAATGGCTACCGTCATTGTTTAGTTACCAACATTTTTCAAAATATCTTCTTTTGTGTTCTGCAGAAGAAAGCTAGTTATACATGACAAGAGAATGAGTAAATGATGACAGAATTTTCGTTTTTGGGTGAACTATCCCTTTAATAGTAGCGAAAAGCTTTTTTTACTTTTCCCTAACTGCAAAATAAAATGCAATAAGCAACACAGCTCATGTTTGTAAAAGTACAATAAGGCAATGATCATACAAGCCATGGCAAGAAAATTGTGACATTAAAAGAATATTCACTGGATTTCCATAATTATCTCATTTATTTGGTTTGTGAGCATACAGCAAAATATACAATACAGCATGCCACGATTCTGCCCAATCTTAAGAAAAACACTGCTTGAGTTAATTGGATGGTTTTAAATACAAATTCCAATATTTTCCATTTCTTTCGCTCTTAGTTTTATAATTCCACCGCTTAAGTTTTATGTTAATGAACAATATGTGACCCCTCAACCTCAACAAATTATAATTAAGATAATCAGGCAAGTTGGCTGCCTGACTACAAATGAAAAAGTTTCACATTCCAAAGCTTTCTTTTTTGCATTTTCCTTTTCTTTTCTACCTCTATTTCAGTCTGTTTGATTCTGCAGGTGACATATTCTCTGCCTACCTGCTGCAGGCAGTAATTTCTTCCACAGGGCTGAATGAATGTAGCATTGTCGAAGGAGATAAGACCTAAACTCATACACACACACATGCGTGCACACACACACACTTCTCCGCAGTTTCTCTCTCTCTCAGCACTCATACATCCTAGTGGAAGCACGGCACAATTGCCCAGAATTTAATTAGCCCAACTAATGTCATTTCAAACTCAATGCATTTCTAATCCTCCACAATTACCAAAGACATCAGCACACTCATTCTGCTTTGCCACTGAGCCATATTATCTGGCAGACCGAAAGACACAAATTCAGTGAAAAAGTGTAATTTCGATCGCACTGTATAGTCAAGGTTTGAACTTCGCCATGAAATTTTATGTCAGAATATACAAACCTTTATAAAAAGATTATCAGGCGTGCCTTAAGAAGTTACAGTTTTCAATCGTGCCATCTTATATTTTAATTATGCTTTTAAATTGATGCATAATCTTCTCCTGAGCTACAGGCATGGGAGATTAGCGAGTGATAATTTTATGGACTTTGCATTGCTTCACTGTCCTTGGTGAGTTAATAGTCTCTACGTTCCAGTCCAAGAAACAGATCATAGTTGGCAAAAAGGAAGATGAGTTGGAAAGCCTTTATATGGCTCAAGAAGTTAAAAAAAAACATTCAGGCACATTGTCATGACTAAATAGTTTTTGATTCATAAAACTCTGGCCAGTTGGCTATTTATGTGTTTTGAAAAAGGTGCGACTGTGTAGGCCTTTGTGGCTGTCAGCTGTTTTGGCTCTAGGGGAACCCTTTAGGAGGTAGCCACTAATATTTGGCCATTTTAAATATTGGGCAACAAAGATGTTGCACACCCTGGAATTCTGGTCATGTTGGCTTTAAGGGCAACCATGTGGGGATTTTGCCCGTGGGATGTGGCCATTTTGGCTCCGGGGTAGCCCTGTGGATATCTCCTGAGAGTCAGCCATGTTGGGTACGGAGCCAGACTTTTCAGGCAACTGTGCTGTTTGTCCCTTCACAAGCAGCAGCCTGTGGGAATTGTTATATGGCAGGCTACAGCTGACCAGTAGAATGCCTTCTGGAGGCCTGGACAGAACTCATGCCTGTACATATGTGCAAGCAAATATGTCCCAGAGCATCCTAGGCTAAAAAACCCACAGAAGTCACAAACTAATGGTGTTTCATTTTTCAAGACAGAACAATAAATATCCTACAGTGGAAAGGTGGAATCTCTCCTATGACAAAATGTTACAAATTGCATGTAAGGAGCAAATAAGAAAAAATCTCTGACTTTGTTCAACTTTTTTTTACCTTGGCCCATGTAGATCATCAGTTTAAATGTGTGCAAGGCTGACTTCTCATTGGCAGCTTCTATTCCCTGGCATGAGTCTTTTGGTGGTGGCACAGAATGGAATCAGTCTGGTCGTGCCATTCCTCTTGGACTCTGAGATGAAGATAACTTGCTGTGGTTCATCCAAAAATCAATTATCTCCCTGTGAAAGGCTAAAATGTAACTTCAACTAATGCCTGTTAAATTAATTGACTGTTAATGAAACTTTTTACACAAGTAGATCGAGGTTAGTTGTTGCAGGGAAATTGTGACAAAGGCTAAAAAAATCCAATACTATTTTGTAGTAGCTGTCAGGTAAATGTGAACACCATGGTCAGTTGTGACAACTTACCCTACTGTGTTCTTCTTTTACATTTATGATTCAGTAAACTTATCTTTACCCTGTTTAAATCTGCCATGTCTGTTTTTCTCACACCATATCTGTATTAATTTAAGATCTCGGTTTACAGTAATCCTGCATGTATGTACTGTATGTGATTGGTAATGCTTAAAGTCACCATGAAACGGAAGTTACAATTGACTTCTTTTCTGTATCGTGACATGTATCCGAGTGAAACGGCTTCTGAAATTAGAAAAAAAATGTAGGGCGGGGCTTTATTTTGCCCTTCCCTTTTTGAATGGTTTGTTGCCTGCAGGGGAGGGCTAAAAATGCCTGGCCATTGGACAGTCAGTATACTCCCACCTCTTTTTTGTTGCTGACGTCATGTGGTGAAGAGTTGTTGTTGAGAGGGGGATAGGAGCTTAATGTTTTTGATTAAAGATTACAACTACAAATGAATAAAAAAAAATTATAAAAGATAAATCATTTATAATAATCACTGCAACACTGTGTAAAACACTTAAAATGTTCCTGCTTGATTGCGTGGTGACTTTACGTGAAGTACTGCAGAAGCTCTTAAAGGGATAGTTGACCCAAAAAGAACAATTCTGTAATCATTTACTCACCCTCAAACTGTTCCAAACCTGTATCAATTACTTTGTTCTGCTGAACACAAAGGAAGATATTTGGAAGAATGTTTGCAATTGTCTGTTCTGAGACATCATTGACATAGGAAAAATGTAATGGTAGTCAAAGGTGCCCCAGAACTGTTTGCTTTCCTAAATTCTTCAAAACATCTAATTTTGTGTTCGACAGAACAAAAAATATACAATATTTATTTTATTATGGTAGAGAATGATGTCAACTGACAATAGCTAACAGTCTTCCCAGGGGCCAGAACTTTTTTTTAGGGGTGGCCAGGTAAGACCCAGTGATTTTATTAGGGTGACCAAAAAATCCTTACAGACAGAAATTCTTTAACTTCTAGTGTAATTCACACCAATTCTTCATTACACATAGTTTGCTGGTCAAAACATACACAAAGAACATAACGTAAACAATGTATTTGCAATGCTTTCATGTGCTTACATTATTTTAAAATAATTTGCTAGCTATCCTTTGAAGTAAGTTAGCATTTTTTATAGAAAATAAACTTTGCTGTACGCCAACTTAAACTTTCGCGAAAATGTAATTAATGAATGAAATCCAGTTAAACAAGACTGATTTTACTTACCTGATCCTTATGCTCGCGATGAACTTCCATGGTACACAGACAGTACACTGTCAC
Source organism: Triplophysa rosa (assembly GCF_024868665.1). Lineage (NCBI taxonomy): Eukaryota > Metazoa > Chordata > Actinopteri > Cypriniformes > Nemacheilidae > Triplophysa > Triplophysa rosa. The sequence continues at coordinate 17,195,401 of NC_079902.1, forward strand.
GAAGCGGTTAGCAGCTGTTCAGCTATAGCACAGACTGTTTGCGTCAGTGCATCAGCTTATGACATCATATTAACGCGAGAGTAATGTTCTCGCGTTACTTTCAGTGCATACGATAAATGAACTGCGCAGCACTCCGTAAACTCCGACACACATCTTAAAACTGCTTCGCACAGCAGAGGTGGCCAGATAGGTGGCCATCGATCATTCAGGGGTAGCCGTGGCCACCCATGGCCACCATGTAGCTACGCCCCTGAGTCTTCCACAAATCTCTCTTTGTTTTCAACAGAGCAAAGACATTTATACAGGTTTGGAACAACTCGACGGTAAATGATGACCGAATTTTCATTTTGGGGTGAACTATCCCTTTAATAAGCACACATCTTCTGGATGTAGACATTTTAGTCACCCAGTGAAAAAAAAATCAACAGCCATTAACATCCAAATCACACAAACTGATAAGACTGAATGCTATCATATCAGTGTAAGCTATACTCACTTTTTTCTCCACTTAATTATCTAATCTAATAATTATAAAAGTAATCACATAAACCTTGTTTATTCCAGTGAGTCCATTTTAAGCAGCCAGTTCAGTAAAATCACGGAAAGGGTATTTTAGCATGATTTTTAAAATCCTGAATTAAAATTACAGCATTAAATTATTATTCTAATCATTCATATAAGTCATGTTAAAACTTGCAAAGAGAAAGTTTATATGACCTTACGCAATGTGCCATCCATGATCTTCTGCATCATCCAGAACAGACACTCGCACCTTAGTGAAAAAAACATGAGATCTACGTGCTGTTTGAATCAGTACATAAAACCAGAAATCTGGCAATACGAAATTCCAACTCAAAACGTCATTTAAAAACTATTAAGGTCCTTGAGACAGGGCCAAGTTCAATTCGGAATATAAACAGTTTTTTAAAGTAAAAATGAAGTCAAACTGCAGTGAAAATATTAGCATTTTAAATTCAATTCTTAATCGTGTCAGCTTCCCCTTGGCCCAAGCTCATTAAGAACCCCTATTTGAATGCATTGCAGAGACTGTGCCCTGGCACAGCACAGATCACACGAGTTTCTTTAAAAGCATGCTAATGTACTCCACTTCCCATGTCCTCATCTGCTTATTAATATACATATTTAAAAAGAGAACATTATGCAAATTAGGCCCAGATTCAGATTAGATATGAAACCTTATAATTTAGTATGAAATATAATTCTAAACCATCCACCTAAGGCAAAACAGTGATATTCTCCACTATTTAACCTAATTGCCCCACAAACATTAAAACTACATTTTTGGTATCTTGGGGGATACTATAGGGAGTTATGATCTGTAAATTGTTCTTATTAAAAGTGTGTGTATGTGTTAGGGGGTTAAAGTTTGTCACATTCTAAGTTTAACATTTGATCTCTCTCAATCTAAAACCAAAGATAAATACATCATATTTTTCTGAACCCAAACATTTTCTGAGTTGTGTGAGCCAGATTTCTTGTCGCTACGAATATTATTTTTAATGAACCCCTTCCGCTTGTTTTAGTTAACTGCTGTTAATGGAGCTGTTTTAAGTAAAGCCCCTCAGTTCCGTTTCTAGCTTTGTCACAATTAGCCTTCCCAAAATGACTCTGAATTTATGTTCCCTGAAATTCACAATTAGAGTTGCAGAGCAATTTCGGGCTCTTTTTTTAGTCCCCAAATAATCATCTATACAGTCTTCTGCATAACTGAGCATTTGAGTTGTGAGCCTGCCTTGTAGTCAAACCAGCTCGCCTTTTTGTATACACGTGGTATGTTCGGCAGGTTGCCTTGGCAACTGGGATGCAGAGTCTTGCGGCCCTCTTTGCTAACGTGTCGCCCCTGGCGCTCCCTCTTAACGCTCAGTCGCTTCCCATCATGCTTCTTGTTTTTTGAGGTCTGCTTTAAAAAGCTATCCTGATCACAGGAGCCCACACAGAGTTATTGCAAACTACATAAAGTAAAAAATGAAATGTCTTCATTTAAGGAACGGCATAATTTGGCCTTTACTATATAGATAAAAAATGCATTTTTCTTTTGCAAAAAAAAAACGAGAGATCAATTTCTGTGATCTGGGAATTACTATTGTAATATATTCAGTTTTAGACAATTTAAATCCAATCCACATGTTGTGTATCCATGATGTGCATCTAGGGTATATGAATATTTCACACATTCCTACTTATTAAACTGCTCGCCATATTAGCAAGAAATGATCATCATCGCAAGGGATCTTATTTCCTCTCCGCTTCAGTGTGAATCCAAAACGGGAAAAGAGAATTATAGCTTGAATTAAACTTTGGTATTCCCTGTATGGTCCAAATGATGAGAGAGACAATGAATATTCCACTATTTCAGCAGAGCTCGTAACACGGCCCCGTAAAATCGCCAGCGAGACCTTCTAACCAGTACTTCTCCTGCTCTCTCTGTTCTCCACCATGTCTTTGCTCACTCCCCCGTCATACAGGCATTCAGACATACAGATCTTTACAGACATCACCATTGTGTTGAACTGTCAGTTCTGGCAGGAACTCGACGGACATGTTCCAGTCCAGTTCTATCATCCAGCCTGCTTTCAAACCTTCATCTATCAGCGTAGTCAAGTTACTGCGGACCCCTGCCTGATCCTATCATATCAAACTTCTGGGAGCTGCTTTGTGACTGAAAGCCTCAGATGGTGTGTAGCTGAACAGTGAGTGAGAGCCAATGTTTTAAGATGTGATTTGGCATATTGTTTATGACCCTAGGGTGTTTTTTGACACAGCTGGGGCAAGAGCATCTTTAAACTCATAATTCCTTTCTAATTTTTTGTGTGTATGTGATATAGAGAGTGAAGGATGATGCCAGGATGTCAGCTCTGTTCTCTTTTCACAGGTGCTGATCACAAACGCCTTGAATTTGAGCACTAACTTAAGCATTCAGCCTCTAGTCAAATCCAATTAAACTAGAAGACTATCATTTTTCTAGAAACTTTAGAAAGTACCTTGCAGAACAAACACCGGGGCTCTGTTTACACCTGATATTACAGTGAGACGGATTTTACAGTGAAAATAAATTCTCATAATAAGTGGGGGTTCCCAGTGGAGGTTTGTCTAATTCTGACAATTTATCAGTTCCACTATTTATCTCTCTAATCTGAAACCAAAAATAAATTCATAATGAGTACTGAAACAAGGCACTTTCTGAAAGATTTTTTTTGTTTATTAAATCTCTACTTATTTTAAGTTCATTGCTGTTCTAATCCAATTTAATTAAAAGTCTGTGATTTTTTTAGAAACTTTAGAACAGTTTCAGTATGTGCCTAAAACAAATAGAGGCCCCGTTTACACTTGACATACAACACACTCAGCTGACATTGTCACAAACTGTAATCTATTAAAGTGGCTGTCCGTAAGAATGGCCTCTTTGTCGCCATCTCAGTTTGTAATTGCTACTGCAGGTGATGTGCGGAGGATTTTCTTTACAGGAGTTGTAATTCGGCTCTGCTCAACTGCGCGGATGAGTCTGATGTATTTAGTCGTATGTCACGTGTGGCCTGTGACAGTGCACCGGTGAAAATCTTCACTGTACATCAGTAGCGCATAATAAACAAAACAGATAACATGGCAGATGATACAACACAAAACAAATAAGAACATCAACAGGCCCAAATAGTGCAAATGGAGGCTATGTTGAAGTGTTTTGATATTATTTCGGGTGCTGGGTCATGTCCATACCTGCCAACACTGCCGTTTTGGCCGGTAGTCTCCCGTAACGCAAACCGGACAGAAGATCCACGATCTTCTCAAATGCTCAGGTACGGTCATATATCATTACACACAACACAACTACATATACATAAACTATACGCAAAGCCTTGTCATCATTTTCCGGAAAATAAGTCTGTAATTTTAAGTAAAATCACAGGCTTCACTTATCCCGCGCGAGTGCGCTACAAGAAATACAGATGTGGGGAGGTCATTTCTAAATCACACGAGGTCCCCAGAGAATACCAATCCTGTGCAAATAGGGCTTAAGTTACATTTATCATAATGAACATAACAAAGAGAGAAAGAACAGCAAGGGTAAGGACACAGTTTTAAATGCTGTTCTTTCATGTATACTTGCTCAATAATTGGTTTTAGTTCATTTTTACAAAAAAAAAACATACGAATTGCCACTTTAATTCGTGTTCATGGACATTTTACAAGGTGGCTCATTCGTGTGAATTACTACTTCCTACGATCTCATTCGTATGTGAACATTCATATGTCGACCCGTGTTTGTAGAAATAGCTTATTCTAAGGTAATAAAAACATAACACTTCATTAATGTAAGGTCTTTACACACCTCTGAAGACATAATTACGTATATTATATTGAATTTCTTTTAATAGATCCTCCAACAAATTACACACAGCACTATTTGAAAAGTTCCGGTTCCTTTTGGGAGTTCCGGTTCCTGTCTGCATCGCTGCCTGTGGTTTGTTTGTATCCTTGCACTTCGTTTTAATAGTAGTGTATTTTATATTTGTTATTTATCACTGTCAACCTCAATAAACCTTGATATTTTCTTGAAAATCCAAACCAAAATTGATAGTTAACTCAAATTAGCGTGCTAGCATGCTTTCTGTCTATACTGTGGAACATCTGCTTGCCTTCTAGTTTGTCTTGTGTGCCAACTGTTTCTCATTTTAAGCGTATATACTACGATTCATCGAGCAACCTTGGTAAATTGAATTTACTTTTCAAACCCGGTGAGTTATGGCTTCTACTCCTATTATTGTTACTTGCACCTCATGCCATATGTTTAGCTTAGCCTTCTCTGTTTTACATGCGATAAATGCAGGGAAATATTTTGGCTGACAGAAGATTTTAGAATTAGAGTCTCGCATCCAATCTTTATTTGAGGATAGTAAGAGTGTAAGGGCCATAGAAAACACTTTGGATGCGAGTAACGTTAGCACGCACAGTTCGGTTCTGGTTGAAGATCCCCCGCAGCAGGGAAACTTTGTGACTGTGAGACGGCGTAGTCACTGGTCAAAAAATCACTCAACTGTTCCCGATTACAGTCTCGAACAGGTTTGCTCAGTAGGAACTGACTGAGAAACCTGCTGAAAGTGCCCTAGTTATTGATGATTCTATTGTTTGGAACATTAACTTAGAGGCACCAGCCACCATAGTCCAATGTTTACCGGGAGCTAGAGCACCTGACATCAAGTAAAATTTCACAGTATGATTGACAGGTGAGTATGCAGGCAATCCTTCACTGCTATCCAGCATACATCAAGATGCATTAGCATTTACACTACAAATATAATCAGATCAGTAAACGTTTTGGACCCTTACATTTGTATGTAGCACTGTCCATTTATGATGGGATTACCCAAGACATGTAATAGCAGGTGCTGATGGGTTCAGGGGGAGGAAAAGATATTAATATGTTTTGAAATGGGATGCCAAGTGTATCCATCAAGTAAATAAATTCATATTTAAATTAAATTAATTGCAGTGGGAAAAAAATATTCCTGCTTTTAGCGCCGCTTTAAAAAACACACTTTTAAGTATTAATAAAAAAACTGATTACGGTTCCAATTAAGAGACCTGTGTTTAAGTTCTTATAACAATCTTAAATGAGTCTAACTTTATCACCCAAGCATTAGCAATCTAATACTTAGACTTCAATCTTCAAATCAATTTAGACTGATGCATAAAGATCTGGCACCCCATTTTGAGAGGCTGGGCCAGGACCTCAGCTGGGTTTTCTACTTTATTCTTTGAGCCCCGGGGCTCTTAATCTGTTGTTATAGATTTTTAGTCTCTTAATTAAAATGTTTAAGAGCCTGGCTTTGAGGCCTAAAGTTAATGAACTGAGTTGCTGGAGGTCTGTACAATATGAAAAGAATTGACCGAGCAGGTAGTAAATTAACCACTGCCGTCCATTAGGACTAGATTTAAATCCAAGGTATTGTCTTCCAGAACAGGATTCCAACATGAAAATCATTCAACTTGGCATGCTTTAGTCCAAAACAATCCTGTTGTTTCTGTCTGTGTTATCTGTGAAAAAATATATGGTCAGCTTAAAAGCTGAAAACTACAGGATTGTTTATATAATATGCATAATGTGTTCTTAATCAGCTTTTATGCTAACACCACCATACACGTTTCATTGTGTGGAAAACTTAAATCTAGCCAGCAATTGATTATAAACATTAAGTTTTAGACCGAAGCGAAGTGTTTGTCCTTGAGTTGAGCCCTGTTAATGCCATCCAATTTTACAAAACACTACCTGTCATTCAATAGCGAGTTGATTCTTCTTCCGAGCAAGAATGAGCCCAGTAGGTGGGAATCTCGAAGTATTCTTTTCACTCTTAAGATATCAGGTCACAATCTTGTTTTTTTGGCCAACTTTAATGGTTTCACTCACCTTCCATTGTCATTATCGCTAAACCGCAGGCATATTTGGCTCGTTTGACATTTTAGACAAACGCTGGCACCCAATCTGGATATGCTGACTCATGAATTTTATTAGAAACAAGCTCCTCTCTGAGGTTGGCGTCATGCCTGGCAGTGAGCTGTCAGCATGGTAAGTGACCGTTCTTAAGATTTCTTCTCTTTGGGAGATGCTGCAGGAATACAAAGAGGAAGTCATCGTGCTCTCTGGATAGAGCTAACATCAGCAGAAACGGGTGGCATTCCGTGTGTGCTGGATTTATTGTAGTACACCAACAGCATGAAGTGTTAAAGCTGATGTGTGTGTTTTCTATGCCACTAGTGTGAACAAAAGGAACTGCAAAAATAACACTACCATTAATGATACCTGTTTTTTTTTTTTGGTCGAGGGAACAGATAGTCCCTCCCCAGACTTGGCTGAGACAGTGTTGCTATGTCCGTTTACATAAAGCCACAGTGAAATATCAAACTCTATTTATTCATAATTGTCTTTCCGTGTTAAAGGAATAGGATACATTCTGCACTGTGTAACACAAAAGAAGATATTTTGAGAAATGTCTGTGGTTTTGTGTCCACAAAATGGAACTCAATGGGAACAATGTTGTTTGGCTACCAACGTTCTTCAAAATATCTTCTTTCGTGTTCTGCAGAAGAAAGTCATACAGAGTGACATGAGGGTGAGTAAATGATTTAAAAAAAACATTTTGGGGGGAATTCTCCCTTTAAGCTGGAATAGGAGAAAGTATGCTATGTGCTGAATCAATGAAACATTTTAATTACATGAATGATTTGCAGAACAATTTGCAGGTAAAATGAAAGCTGTTAAACAAATCAATACATTGTTTTACCTCACTTCCAACATTGAACTAAAAAGGCAGATAGTGTGGAAAGTCTCCCTTCCCCAAACATCTTGTTGAACGTTAATGGGATTTTCTCCTTCCTTTTTTTCTATCGGACGCCTTTGTTTTACACTGACAAATACTGTTTGCATAGAAAAGTGTTTGATTAATGAAGTTTTTCCTGTGTATGTCACGGCTCCCTTGGCGCTCGGCAAAATTGATGGGTAAAGAATCTGAACTGACAAAGAGGCATTCACCGCAGCCTGCTTTCTGTGGAAAATACCAAAAGTTGCCGTTTAAAGCGCTGTTTACGCTTCCGGAGAGTGTTTTGATTAGTAGGCACAAAGCTACGGCCATACGTTATGTCAGCGGCAACATCAGCTTACATGAGTGAATAGCACGCATGGGGTCTTCGCGCAGATGAAAAAGACACTGGTTACGAAAAATGCAACCTCTAATTAAAACCCCCCAGCTGGTTTCACGGGTGCTTGTCTGGGCTCGTTTAAGGGGGAAGGAGAGAAAGAGAGAGAGACCGAAAGTGCTGTGCAGCATATTGTGCGAACGGTCTATAAAGGGAATTGCTGACGCAAGTATAAACCAAGAGAAGCTTTAGGTATGACCCGAGCCTCAGTAGCACTGTATTACAGAAGGGGGGTGGGGGCGGAATAGGACAGGTGGCTGCCGGACATAATTCACAGTGTCATACACCGGATTGCTGAAATCATCACCGCTGTTATGTGCTCTGCACCTTTATCCTCTCGGGCGATGTCTGGACAGCTGAAGAGGTGAGTTTCAAATGTCACAGTTTAGCAGCTCCCAATTCCTGAGCCAAATTGAGCCCCAAACCAGGCTCACATCTTAACACCGGTTGAGCCATCTGAAAAATCCAGAAATACCTTTAGGATCGAAGCATGTGCTTATAGGCAAAGGGACATACATTTTTTGGTCAGGACGGCGTTCGTCTCGCATCCGTCGATGTCTGTTTATGTTCGGTTTAGCATTCTCTTGCAAAAAATGTTATGCTAATGTGACCCTTTTGCTGGCCGTTTCTAGCCAAATACCAGTCTGGGACTTGATGGGTCAGCTCTGTTAGCATGGATCAAAATATGAAAACACAATGGAATTGATTTGTATTTGTGGGCCCGCTGGCCCCGAGGGCTCGTCGCGACTTTTCCAGTGTTGTCCAATCGGGCCGCTGTTTGTTATGCACGTGTAAACACGAGCACTCGGAGTCAGCATTTGAAATTCGGATAAATATTTGCTTTTGATAACATTTGGACAGCATGTTTCGGTATTCAAATCAAGCAGGGCGTGTGACAGGGATGAAGATTCCTCTCCGTACAGTTAGAGTAGACTGTCGAAAGCGAGGGCTAAAAGTAGTGGAGCGAGAGATGATACCAGAGTAGTTGAAAAGCCCACCATGGTGCTGGCAAGGCCCGGTTCCCCCCGGCGCCCCCCCCCCCAGTTCCCAGTCAATTCGCGGGGCTCTCTGAAAGGCCACAAGAGGGGCTTCTCAAGGCCAGTTCCAGCCTCCCGCAAAAGGCCACTCGGCTGACATTTCACACCCGCTCAAGTGATTCATGGCAAAAGCAGCAGTCGGCCTTGTAGTGGATCCCTGCTGATATTTCATTTTTTCATAAAGGTGAGGCATTATGAAGATTTTTTCCCTTTCTTTCCATCGCTTATTGTGCCAAACTAGAAGCTGTTTGTTCTCTTGTTTTCTGTGGAGGGCAGCAGCCGCTTTGGCATTCTCTATAAATACCTCAACAGATTTTGATATTTCGTCATGACTTCGGCTGCATATGACATTTCAGCTCGCGTCCAATATTGTAGCATTTTGGCTTTATGTCGGCAATAACGCCCTATCGTTATTCAGATGGTGCCTCTATCGTTTCAACCATCATCTGAGCAGTTATTAAAGACGTCTGTGAATGTAAAACAGGTACATTTGAATGCTGTGAATATATAGATAAATATCTTGAGAAATGCCATCCAGAAAGATTTGAATAATCCAGTTAGTGTTTTGTCATTGACCCAGCTTTTAATACTGTGTCAATTTCCCTCCCAGCGTCTCTGTGTCAATTTCTGTCGATGCAAATGTATCCAACGCTAATCCTCTTTACGGGACATTTGTCAGGGAAAGACCCAGACCAATGGCCTCATTTCCTCCCATTCTCGCTGTTATCAATCTAATGACATGATATTCATACTGAGCAAACAATCTCACTGTTTTTTCTTCCTCCTCTCGCGCCGGGCGACTGGAAGAGGATCAGCGCGAGCAGACATCAATAGTCAATAAGCTCCTGAAGAAAGAAAGATGCAGTCATGGCGACCTTCAGGATTTAAGCAAGGACAGAGACTGTGCTCGCGTTGTCTCCGCACTGCCATATAACAGCAGCCGCCTCAAAGGAGCACGGGCGGGGGAGAGAGAAGAGTAAAATGTGTCGGTGGGTAAGCTGTGTACACAGTGCACATGACTGTTTATTACACCTGTCATATCATAGCCTATCATATACTACTGACTGTCATTAAGATCATAAGGAAAGTGTTTTGCCATGCACAATAACATGTCAAATACGTTTGTCAAAGCAAAACTTGCTCATGTCTGAAAATACAAATCATTATGTATGTCATGTTGGTGAATTGCAAATGTATGAAACTTGTAATATTTTAGCTAAAGTTTAGTTTTGAGCTTGTTTTAAAGATGAAATAAGTTGTTTCACTACGTTCAAATATTCTGAATAAGAAACCTTTTTTGACCTATTTGTCAAAATGTGTAAAAAAAACGTAAAAATTTGAATTGTCAGCGTTTTTATATATATGTTTATTATTCTAAATTTTACACCTAATATCGTCACTGTCCTTCTGAAACCTCGGATGTCCAAGTTCGCTGTTTTTCAAGAAATGGAAAAAACACTGTACTTTTTAAATGATTAAATATTACGTTGTCAAAATTAACATTTTTTTATACTTTTTATTGGTTAGATATTTGCAAAACCCGGTGACAAACAAAGTGTGACTAAAGATAATTATTTATGGCAAAAAATGAAAATCTCGAGATATACAAGGTTTCAGAAGGACAGCAGGAATATATACTTTTTCTGAGAAGATATATATTTTCTGCAGCCTGACAGTATGTCAGACACTTTGTTAAATTTCAAATGATAGCAGATGTCCTGAAATAAATTAAGCATATACATTTTACCTGTCTCATTTTTCTTGGACTAGAAGTTAATTTAAATAAAAAGTGCCATAGCTTTCTGCACTTCAGAGCAACTTTTACCACTTACCGCTTTACAACTGTGTGTGTGCGCGTGTAGTTATATGCATCTCAGACACTTCCCTTCTATATTACATGCAGTATGTCCAGCGATGCCACACTACTGGATGTGCAAATGCCTGGGGTGATTGACAGGTGCATAGCATGAAACATTCTGAAACAGATCCTTTTAACTGGATTCTTATAAATAGTCTGTCAGTCTTCAAGAAAATCCATGGGACTGTTTTAAAATGACGTTCATTTGAGCAAGTCTGTGGGCTTAAGCCGGTGCGGTAGCTAATCTCCAGGCAGTCGTCAGTGGCTGCCCTGTTGCAGACTGACGTCGAGTAAGGAACAGATCAGGAATGGAGCATTTACACCAAATCCTGCTTTACAAAGGGGCACACAGCGAGGGAGAGGTAAAGTAGCTTTAGCTGGGATTGAATTTCCACGTGACGTATTCCCGCGAAAGCAGCACCCCGCGTTCCCGACCGAAGACAAATCAAGGGTAAACAAAGAGAGAAAAACAAAAACGTTCAATATCGTCACCCACACAAACAGCGCCGGCGAGTATGGAAATGTTAACACAATAAGCCCGTGTAAGCAAACATAATTTTACAAACACAATACCTGACAGCATTGAATGAGTTTATTGTGGGGTGTTTAGTTATTTATTTACTCATAGTGGTAGGGGACTAATTAGGCAGTCCATTGGAGTAAATGAATCAGGGGGGTGGGCGGGCAACATTTCTAGTTAAAAACGCCCAAACACTATGTATAGAAACAAAGATCTATGCTTTTTTTCAGAGAAATAATAAAAAAGACCCTTTTCATGACACATTCTGAGAACAAAAGGTTTTGGGGAAAGAAACAAGTTTACAAGAGGTCTACAACGAAAACTGCTTTGGTTTTTTCATTGGTCCACACACATATTCCAAACGTATTGAGTGGCGATTTTGGGACAAACTGTGTATTATAATTGCCAAAATTTAATGCACTGACTTTCTCTCCAAGCACATCAACTTCTGAGCAACTGTGGAGAAAGTGTGTTGCCATTTAGCCAGTCTCTCATTTTTATTTTTGGTGTCAGTAGTTTCAGATTTGTGACATGCTGTATACACTTGAATTTTTATTCAATTAATTATCTGGCACTGTTGCATTAAAAAGGCACTGCTCTTTTTTTGCAAACTTTTGTTCTGATGTGAAGTCGGTTCTTCAAAGAGAACAAAAATACTTTAAATACAGACCAAAAAGATATCATGACCCCACCAAACCCAACCAGGTATCAAACATAAAAAAGAAAACCATTTAAGTAAGAATGGAAATAAAATATCTGGAGAGAAGCCTAAGCTAAAGCAGCAGTGTTTCCTCTGTCTGCGCAACCACAGACCTTTATAAAGTGCCTACAGAGGAGCACAGCTGTTTACAATGATTACGTTATCAGTACCTCCACCTACAGCAAAATCTCACTGGTCCAAAATGCTGTGTATTAGAAATGAAGTGTCTTCTGTTTGGCTTTTTTACTTTATAGTACGGAACACACAATTTACTTGTTGGAAACAAGTATGAAAGTATTGCATGATTTTATGTAGCTTCTACGATCTGATGTTCAAACCAATAGTGTCAGGGGTTTCTTATCCTTGAATATTATTAGTTTACTTTTTCAGTGTTTTCTTAGTTGCCCTTCAGACTCAACTATGTAAATAATGAACTTTTAACTACGTGATATTTGTTAAGAGGAGGTTGTTCATTTAATGGTTAAGATGTCAATTGGAAGGCAGTTGTGTTCTCCTGTATGTGTAAATCCTGTGGAGATGCAGTGCAGTTGCAAACAATGTAGTGTTATTTTAATTATTATTATGGTTCAGTGTCTTGACCATCAAAAACAAAATGATGTGCAACCAGCTGCATTATGCCAGATGTACCACAGGTTTATGCCTATGTTAAAGGGACAGTTTACCCAAAAATAAAAATGATGTCATCAATTACTCAATTAGTTGTTCCAAATCTGTAGAAATGTCTTCATTCCGATGAACACAGAGAAAGATATTTGGAAGAATACTTGTAACCAAACAGTTCTTGGCCACCATTGACTACCATAGTATATGAAAAATTACACTGGTAGTCAAAAGTGCCCCAGAACTGTTTGCTCATACAGTACATTTTTCAAAATATCTTATTTTGTATTCAACAGCATTCAAAAATATATTTCTCCTACTATGGTAGTCAGTAGTGGCCCAGAACGGTTTGGATTTTATACCAGGCCAACTGTTAGATTTGGCTAAATACAAAATAACAAATTGGAAATAAACAGCAAGTACTGTGATCAATAAAACTAATGTTTTTTTAACTAAGCATATTATCACATCTAGGACCAGAAACCTGTATATTTCACCTAATACATGTACTGTGCTGTCAGTCTCTGGTGTATCGCACATGTTGAGAAGATGTTTGGAGATGGCTCCATAATAGAGATCAACAGCTCTCTTTTCCTCACTCCGTGATAGCAGAACCAACACATTCTCACTCCCGACTCGTCACATATTTACGCTCGGTCAGCGCCCTTCGGCGTCACTTTTGAACGCACAGGGTACTCCTTTGGCGTCGTTTTTCAACGTGAAGGGCACGCGAATTTGACCGTTATTATGAAAATGTATATTAGATATAATTTGCAATGATGATGTTTCGGGGTTTAATGGCCAGGATAATTGCGTTTACATGACGCTATTCAGACAGTTTCACAGTTTGAGCAAGTAATGTAACAGTTTATTTATCGTAATATAAAACACATAATACAAGCAGCCACAATATCGTTCAAAAATACAGATATTCCAAGGGTACCAACACGAAACCATCGATTTGTATGAGGAACAGATCCAAGTAGTCGAAAAGCGATCACCGTCCGCCGTAAATCTCAAATCCAGTGAAGAAGGATCGACGTTCAAATATTGCCGCCAGAGGAAGTTACATCAGCTTCGATGCCATTGGCTCTCCCGTGTCTCGTGACCGATCGCGTCATTTCGTTGGCTTTGAACGTGAAACGGTATTGGCTCCCTCGACCGACTTCATCTAGCTGTTCCGGTTTATCTTTTGAATGGGAGCGACTTCATGTATTCATGCCATGGACAAAGCACGGCTTTGGTGCAAAAAGGTCTTCGAAACGAGTTGTTTGTTATATTTTGTAATGCTTTTGGTCAGTTTGTGCAATAAATACCTGTGACTGTACTTCTATTCGCGTGTTGTGTTTTATATGGCTGAGAAGTGGTTAGGTTTAGGGTGAGGTTGGGGTTAGGTGCTACAAAATATTTAAACCATAAATAATTATGAAATGCTAAGAATTGCACGCATCTCGGTCTGGAGCATTTAGCAAACAGCAACGCAGTTCCCTGTTCGTCGAAAAACGACGCCAAAGGGGTACCCTGCGCGTTCAAAAGTGAGGCCGAAGGGCGCTGACCTAGCATAAATATGTGACGAGTCGGGAGTGAGAACGGGGTTGGCAGAACACATGCAGCCACCATTTTGGCTCATGACGCCCTGTGAGAATCTGAGATTTAAATACATAAATGTGCCTTTCACAAAGAAAAATCATGCTCTATCTTGAGGACATATCCCGCATTGGTTAAAATGTCTCCTGCAGACAAGGCCCATTAGATTCTCAAAGGAGAAGGGGGAAATGAGCACGTTTAAAAAACCCGACAAATTCTGATGAAACCTGACTCGAAACATAATAGCTAATTGTGGTTCCAGATGAAAGCAGGTGTTGGAAAAGCAGGCCAGGGCATTTTTATTTTTACTAACCATATACGCGTTTACCGACTCGACGGAGATCCCTAAAGCGGCACTTTTGCACCAACAGGCTATTTGTGTGCGTGTGTGAGAGAGCGAGTGTAAGTGTGCTCATTTGAGGTCTCTTTGGATGTAGAAACCCCCCTCTTTCTAAATAATAGATTCAGAGCATCTGTCTGGTGTTCTGAGGCGAGGATTGATCAGTCAGAGAGACGAAAAGAGAGGTGGTGGGGTGGGAGGGGGAGCAGACGAAAGGCGGCAAGCTTTCGGTATGTCTCACAGAGCACACGCAGCCGTCTAACTCCCACAGATTCAAACTCTCTCTCTCTCTGCCATGCTTTCTCTTCTCCGTTAAGCCCGCAGGGTAGAGGAGGCGACTTATCCTGTCTTTGTGGCAAATTGACAAACAATCTGTATCTAATTACCACCGCGATCCGCTGACATGTATTATTAGCACTGTGCATTCTGACAGAAACGCACGTTGAAGCACAATGCGTTATGACTTCCAAGAGAAAAACATCCTCTCTGCAACTTCAAAGCAGAACAGACTGATCCTGTTCTAACAGTTTTTTCAATATTTAAACGTGAGGAGAATTCAGAACCTTAATTATTTTAGGCGCGGCAGGTGGCACCTCGCGTATCATCATTTCTTTTAGCGTTAGACCTGCTTTGTCCAGAACGAAGCATTAAAATGCACGCAGAAATAAAGCGCTCAAATAACGTCTTTTGTGCATAGGCTCAGAATTTTCGATTCAATGGCGTCCGGAATATTAGTCGCAACTGAAAATTGCCTGTGACCCACTAATGGTTTTCCCTCATCAAAATTCTGTGCGATCCTCTCCATGTAACAATGACAAATATCACAGCTCAGACGCTTTGACATCTTTTCTACTGACGCTCAAACAGTGTTGCCCATCACTGGCACAGCCTCTTTTGACTCGCTCTTCAAAAGATGTGTTGCCATGGCAATAGGGAACTCTACCACTTATGGGATGTTTTAGGAATGATGCTATTTCACACAGCATGCTGTATATCTGCACTCTGTATATGTTGGGGGTATATTTCAGGCACTCAAACCATTCACCTGTATACTTTCTGCTAAACACAAGCTACACTGCCATCTAATGGAGTTAAGTTTTTCTCCAACTAAAAGGCAAGTTTACGATTTAAATATCACTTGTCTGTATGTAAATGTTGGTAAGGCAGGCATCATTTTAATAACGAAAATGAGTTTGTCAGGACCAACAAAAAAAGTGCAAACGTGCAAGATGATCATGAGAACGTTAGACAACATAATCTAAGCAGTCACCTTTCACACCCCACTCGCAAATCTCTCTGCCAACAAGCACATGGACGTGGGAGTCTGTGTTAATGAAACAAGGTAATGAGGTATGCCAGAGCAAGCGCTACGCAGTGTTGTCCTGGACTTCAACCTTGCGGTTATGGGCGCTGCCAAACATGAAAGGCAATCATGCTTGTTAGATGTAGCAAGATCTAATACAGCAGCCCTCCCAGACACATCCTGGGTTGTATAATTCAATTAAAACTAAAAAAAAATGTATGATTAGGTTGGCTTGAAATTGAGTCTCGGCCGACGTGGGTTGTAAAAATGGATAAGTAGTGTTGTGATGCAACCGTGCGACTAAACATCATTCACCTACATATTCCGGCTGAGTCGCACATATATCATTATATGACCTGGGGGGGGGCTGATTAATAGTAAGTGAATAGTAAAGCACACACACATAAGCACGTTTGCAGTACATAATCTCTCTGATTGTAAGTTATTGTGCTTCATTCTCCTATCCAACCACAGCTTGATCTGTTTTCTTGGTACACGATAGGAAGATGTAAGAGATATAACAGATTTAAAATGATGCTGTCTCGTGTTAATGCAGTGGCCATGACGGACAGCTCTTTAGACAGCACGAGAGACAAGAAAAAAACACCTGCGATCTCTTGCTCTGTATTTCTTGCACTCCACAGTCTATGGAAGAGGTAAAGGAAGATGGATCTTTTTTAAACAAAGATTGAATTTAGAGGACAGAATACTGTCGGAGTAAAATTGCAGTGCCTTTCCCTGATGTCAGGCCTCTGACCTCAACACCGAAGCTATGGGCGAGATGAAATGTCTACACGGTGGCAGAGGGGTTGTGCAAGAGTTGTGTGAAGGTGTTATACTAGATTACATCGAAAGGACAGGTCGACACACCGTGGGGGTGCAGGACGGAGCAGACGGCTTTATACATCAATAAATCACTGTTAACAAGAAAAATGAGAACATTTCCAGCAGATATTTTTTTAAGACACAGACTAAAGGGGATATTTTCAACAATAATTTTTGCTGAGGTTTAGTAAAGAATAGCAGACCTTTTCTGATCTCACAATACCAGTGAATAATGGATGCAACTATGGAGGTTAAAGTGAATATCAAAGATTAGTGAAGTGAAAGTGAAAGTGACCTATTAGTCAGATATGGTGACCCATACCCGAAATGTGACCTCTGCTTTTAACCCATCCAGAGAGTAGTGAACACACGCACAGCAAGTGGTGAACACACGTACAAAGATGGCACCTACACACCAATACGTTTTTATTATTTTTAATAAAGTCAAATTGAGGCACAGATACAGTCTCCAAATTGGCTGTGGTTTCAAGCGCTTGGTTGAGATTTAAAAAACGTATAACTTGTGGCAGGCATTTGAGAGTTATGCATTTGTTAATCCTGACCTTGCTTAAGTCATTCTCTCTCTCTCTCTCTCTCGCTAAATATATATATATATATATATATATATATATATATATACAGTATACACACACACGCACACACACACATATATACATATAATTTTATTTGCCTTTTAACATAATGCTTCATTGAATAATACACGAGCACCAATGTAAAGCCACGTAACACATTTTTCCACAAATAATGAGCAAATGGACAGTGGTCAATTTACAGTACATTTCCACTGTCAGCTTTGACACTGCTTCATGATGATGCGTCGGCCATCATTTGATTTAGCAATTTGTTTATTTCTTTATGCGATGTCCACACGTACGCTGGCCTTGCAGGATAGCTTTCAATATGTTTTCTAAAGGAAACAACAAATTGGCAGTTCATCATTATTCTTCAGTAAATAGGGAGCAGAGGCAGTTCGAATGCTTCTTCTTTCACAGTCAGCCACGCATGGCGGAGGTAATCACACTTTCATTTCCAGCCCTAACAGTGTGCCATGCTTTAATGATTTTAATCAAACTCATTCACTCACTCTTTCAATAAACAAATATGAAGAGTCTGTTTTGATTTGCTTTCTTTTTACCTCCCGAGAAGCCGAAGGAACATTAGGGCCCGTGTTAGGAATTATTAAATGTGTTTGTGTGTGATCGTGCGTGCTTGGAATCCTTGATAACGCCATACAAACCAATCAGTCAAAATTCAGAATGCATTAGTGGTTTGTCTGTGTTTTGGGGTTTCATTATGACAACCAAACCACACTGCTTATAATTCATGGTTTCAAGAGATCAAAAAAGGGACTATATTGTTCTTACAACAACAGTTCTCCTAAAAATGAAATGAAAGTACAATTTACTTACCAAAAAAAGACAATGCTGTTCACATTCTTCTTTTCTTTATAATAAAACCATACAGATCGCACAGGTTACATAGACTTTCACAGGCTTCTCTAAAAACAAAACAGATTTGAGGAGAACAGCAGATACAGCTGTAACGTTTCGAGTCATGTAAACCACATTAATGGCTTTTCGATTTTGATTGACAACTCATTGTATGCCTTCATTGTGTAGAAAAGAACAATGTCAACATTATGTTCCACAGAAAACAGTAAATGATAGGGAGGTGAGAAAATACTGACAACATCTTGGGTAAACTATAACTTTTAACTTATTATTAATAATGTGACAAAATAACACAGGCAAATCTTTCAGACTATTTATGATGCACATGTTTGAAGTCCCTAAAAGTTAAGCTAACTTCTAATGACATTCTCAGCTAACTTGTTTTTGAATTATAGCTACGAAAGAAACAAGCACTACTAGTTCTTATCATTTATATTTCTTCTCATTATTATTTTTTCTCATGTCCCTAATTTATCTGTCGAGTGCTACCACATTTTATAAACTCTCTTTCATGGTTCAACAAAGTCCTGGAGGTTTGAGTCAAATTTCCTCTAAATGCTTCTCAAAAGCAATTCAACTAAATCTGGACGCACTGGACCTCAGATAAATGATAGGCTTATTTTTCATTATTACTGAGAAATGAATAAAACAAAAATGTGTTTCATAGGCTTTAACTGTCCAGAAAAACATCACACTGATCTAATATATTAAGCATACCAATCCAAACACAGAGACACAACCTTTGAATCTGTTTAGAAATACAAAGCTTTTAGTATGCATTACTGCATACTATATGTCAGGAGTCTTCAACTAAAATTGCTTGAGGTCCAGTAAACGAACCCTCCTTACCAGCCGAGGTCTGGACAATTAAATACCTAAAAACATGTATTGATGGTTTTTGTCAGACCAAAGAAATAAACATGTCTTTTCATATCTATACGACGGCATAACAATTTATGACAACAATATAATGAAGGAAAATGTGCAAAATGCCATCATTTCTAAACCTGCACTGAACATACATTAATTTCAACATTAACAACTTTAAAAGAAAACTAAAGTGTTGTTTTCTGCTGAACTGAGATTAACAAATAGCGGCATCAAGTTGTGACTGATCATCCTCTGATAACATTTCAGCTCTTCTTGTGGCTGTTGCAGTTTAAAGGGGGGATTGTTTAATATTTTCCTTCTAAAAGTGAGGGAGGACCCATGTAGATCGCTCCTACTGGGCTTTGAGCAAATATATTTTCCGTGTCCTTACCTCGGATGTTGATGCAGGAAGAATAAATTCATTTAGGTCCATTGAGGTCCGGACGGACCGGAGTCCGCTAGTTGATGACCCCTGCTATATGTAATTTATGACCAACACCTCTGGATTTTGCTTGATTTTTCTTGAGGTTTTCTTTTGTTGTATGGAACAAATAAAGATCACAATCCGATCTGATCTAACAGCAGTCCCTGATCTCTGATCTGATCAATGAACAACACTGCTAAAAGTTTCTACTAAGAAAAAGTAATCCATACACACACACACACACACGCACACACACACATGCACAGCACACGCACACATCTGTGCTAAACACACAGGTGTGAGTCTATGAGGGGAACAGAATCTTCTCTGCACAGACACTTGGTAGGGGTTTGTATGAGTAAACAGAAATTCACCCGGCTAACAGCTCCAACCCCCCCCCACACCACACAAACACACATGCTTCATCTTGTGGGGTTTAAACTACATTTCTAGAAGAACTTACTTTTGGTTCTTGGTATGTACTTATTTCTAATGCCATATATTACAGTATAAATAAAGAATAGCATTGTTGTTGTAATATGTTTTACAGCATATATTTTTTATCACTTGCGGTTATATTTCAGAAGTTTTAGGCAAATTTAGGCCATTGTTGTTTTATCACAGACAGAAAATAATGCTTGTATGTACTTATAATATAGCTTTACCTATTGACCACAAACTTTTCAGAATCACTTTGACAGACAAAGAAAAGCATTAACATCTAGAAGGAATTTGGAGATGTTTCAGTGTCATGGTACACAGACATACTGTACATTTTCAATGAATTGAAGTTAAAGGCAAAGATTTAACCATATGAGATGGACAGGTGCAGTGGAAAACATGTTGAAAAACATGTTGTTGTGGCCACTAATTATGTGTTTTGCATTTTCCTGAGAGAATTGGCTATTGGCCAGGTGGAAGACACAAGGGCACTTATTGTCATTGGGCTGTTTTAGTGAAAGGAAAACAAAAAAAGAAAGAATTTCATATCTACCGCACATTCTTCATTAGCTAAGGTTGTTGCTTTAATTACAGACCGACGGCTGACAAAGAAAACGGCAAAAGTTTTGAAAGAGCGAAAGAATCCAGTAAATTAATTTACTTAATTAACCGTGATATCTTTACTGCACTTCAATGTTAAGTGGCAAAACAAGGTAGGTGTCATATTTGGTACAGTAAATGAAGATAATTGGAAAGTAGGTATTTAACTTCAACAAGGAATGAAACAATCATATTAAATCATTACTTTTTAACTTTAGATTTATTAGATAAGCTTTATGCATCTGCCACTCTTCGAGATCATTGTTATGATCCAAAGCATGAGTCAAGAAAGTTGTGATTTTTAGTTCACCCAAAAATAAAAATTCTGCCATCATATACTCACCCTCGCTTTCTTTTTTTCCAAAGAACACATAAGAAGATATTTTGAAGAATGTTGGTAACCGGAACCCATTGACTTGCACTGGTTTTGTGTCCATACAATAGAACTAGATGGGTGCCAGTGCTGTTCGGTTACCAAATTTCTTTAAAATATCTTATTTTGTGTTCTGCGGAAGAAATAAAGTGTTTGAAATGACAATAGGGTGAGTATTTGATGACAGAATTTTCATTTTTGGGTGAACTATCACTTTAAACGAGAACAAATCACACTCCGTTACAGTTATCTGATCCTAAAGCCAGTCTTAAAAATCAGCCAAAGTCTGTTTGTACAAGAGTACAAGGTGTTGCACCATCATCCCTCTCGGTTACACGTCTCTTGACAACACCCCCAGATGGACCTAAAACAGCTACATCCTCCATTACACACACCCATACACTGTATCAAAGACGACTCAAATTACCAAAGGTTTATAGATATGACATCAGATTTGTTCATTGCTAGGTTGTTCTTCCAGAGAGGAAGTGTTTAATGACAAGGAGCAAGTTGGAGCGCCACAGGGGGCCATCCAAACCATTGTCAATCCCACAGATGCGGGAAAATGTCCTTGTAGCACTGCATGATGTAAGTCTTAAGACAGGCCTGAAAGCTGGTGGGGTACTCGTGGTTTAAAGATTTATTTATCATACAGACAAGAAACACACACACACACACGCTGACACCCTGATCAAAGCAGATGTAAGAAGCCCCTGGGAGATCCTCACACCCTCTCTGGAACAGAGGGAGAGGAATTAAGAGAGACATGATGAAAAAAGAAAGCGGCTGAGGAGGCAGCGGAACGAGATGCTGTGACACGAGGAGGGGATGCGTTTGTGATTAAGCACACCCCTTTAAAGCCATAAAATTATTCGCCTTCTTTTCTGATGCTTTATTTTCCTTATTAACTCAAAGAGAGCAAATCTTTTGTCATACGACCCACCTTGGGGGGTTTCTGAACGTCTCTGTCCCTCTACCGGTGTGTGGGCTTGCGTGTACAGCGTGCGTCCGTTGTTACAAAGATTAAGAGACGCATATGAGGAGCCGTTTAGGCTTTAATTATTTAAATGACACTTACAAACTAGTGAAATAAAAATATTGATCGAGCTTAGTGAAATTCATTCATACATATTACTGAAAAACCTCTTACAAACACTAGTGAAGAAAAAACATTGTGAAATTCATTGATACAAATCACTGAAATACCTCTTACAAACACTAGTGAAATAAAAACATCGATCCAACTTAGTGAAATTCATTCATATGTATTAATGAAATACATCTTACTTAGTGTTTGTTATAGATTGCAGTTATAATGAATTCAGTAGTGTTTGTAAGATGTACTGTATTTCATTAATACATATGAATGCAGATCGATGCTTTATTTTACAAGTGTTTGTAAGAGGTATTTCAGTAATATGAATGAATTTCACTAAGGTAGGTCAATGCTTTTATTTCACTATTGTTTGTAAGAGGTATTTCAGTAATACATATTAATGAATTCCACTAAGGTTGATCAATGTTTTTATTTGACTAGTGTTTGTAAGATGTATTTCATTAAAACATATGAATGAATTTCACTAAGTTCGATCAATGTTATTTCACTAGTGTTTGTAAGAGTCATTTCATTAATTAAGGCCTAAACGGCTCCTCATAGACGCAAGCAGGCCTCTTGAACGTCAGCATATACTTGTCGTACATCAGCAGCTAAATTTGTCAACAGAAATCTTTCCTGCGGAGCGGCTGTGTCAAATCAATTTCACTGTAAATTTGACTTATTCTTAGATACAGTAAATGCTGATTTTTAAAAGTTGCCTCTGAAGCTACAGTACAATAAATCTTCATGTTTGTTTCAGGGAATAAGAGCATTTTCTACTCAGGAGCATATATATGTAATAAAGATTTAACGTGTTCTGAGACATTGGAGGAGACTGGGTTTATTGAAGGAATGTGTGAGCAAATTAGTGGACATAGCTGGTGATACGTGAAAAGGGAAGACAAATTCATTTTCGGGGAGTAAAAGCTCTGTTGTTATCTTTATTGAACAGACTCATTGACAAATTAGACTCAGTGTGTGTTTGTTTTCATAAGCGCACCTAAAACACAGAGATTTGTAATCCTAAGTGGTTTTTTAAGATCCAGTGGCACAATAAAATCATTCTTTTGACATTCTAACTATAGTTCAATTTGTCAATAAACAATGTTCAATAGTTTTATGTATATCACAGTATTATTCCTGCATTTTATCAGTTTTTTTAAGTTTATTTGATCATTCGTCTCTAATGATGTGTAGCATACAGTGGAGAAAAAATGATGGTTTGTAAAGAAAATTGCCGATTCTTGTCCTTGTCCTGTCTGGATAATTTCACTGCTAACTTTTCTGTGTCCTGAATGCACATTGCTAAATAATATTTTCAGTTTTTTAGGTAAACAGCCAAAATTTAATAAACAATGATACACAATAATTCATCATAATTAAAGCATTCTCTGCACAAATACTTGGTAACTGCAATTTTTTCACAATACAAATGGATGAAAATATGGGTCCTTGGCAAGATTGTACAATTAAATCTATACACATAAGGCATTTGAAAAGTAGCTAAATAAATTATGAAGCATAGTAAAAGTGACCTTCGTTTAACAAAAAAAGCAGAAATCTACTAACATTTTTATAAAAAAAAAAAAAAAAAACTATGACATAAGTGACCACAGTAACACACAATTGCATGCTGGAGACGTGTGTGTAAACATTCTCTTTAAGCCCTGTAATGAAGTCATCTATATTTGTTAAGTCAGACCATTGTTTCTCAACCTTGTAAAGGTCATGGAAGTACTGTGCGATGTACTGCAACAGATAATGTATTTTATCTGTTCTTGTCTGTCTTGCCTCTGTGTGTCTGTACGACATGCGGGTGCCACACCTCACCATGATTAGCATACTAAACGCCCTCATAATCGATATGCTGATTAACTCTAAAGCCCTTGATGGTAATCTCATTCGCAGATAATTCAATATCACGCTTATCAGGAGAAGGCATCCCCCGTTCAACAACTTTGTGTAAGGTTCCCATGTAGATATCTGACAAAATGGTTTGGTGAAGTGAAGACATTAATTACCCACAAATAGAGGACAAACTGATCTCTTTATCACCTGCAATCGGTCCCGTTCTCTCTCTCTATCGCGATCGCTCTCTGTCCTTTATTGGAAAGCAAAGAGTTGTGTTAGGTTAATGCTTTGTTTTGCACACATGTAAATTACTTTGCAAAACTCACCCATTATACTCAGTAAGGCTCAATAAGTCTCGCATCACATCTTACATGGCCTTTTATTTTTACATACGGTACCAATTGCTATGTATACGTGTAACAATTTTAACATTGTTTAATACCTTCACCAGTGGTGTAAAATATTGGAGTAAATGTAATTAGTTACTATACTTACTGTAAGTATATTTTAGCTACTTTGTAGTTGTACTGAGTATTAAAGATTTTAGCAACTTTTACTCTCTACTTGACTACGACCTTGATTTGTTGCAATTTTGAGGTGTTCAGTTTGATGCGATTGAATCAACTTTCTTGTTTTTCACTGACATGTCTTTAAGTGTTGAGGACTAGTGCTTCTTTGAGCCTACATTCAGTATGAGTAAAATACTCAAGTACTGTTCAAATCAGATACTCTTAGACTTTTGCTCAGGTCATTTACGAATTTGTGACTTGTAATGGAGTTTTCACTGCAAGGTATCTGTACTTTTACTTTAAGTATGGTTTTCAGGCACTCTTTACACCTCTGACCCTCACAGCGGATGCTTCCATGTGTAAATTATGCAGAACTATGAAAAAGTAGAAATGAATAGATATGAAAATAATAGAATAGTAAATTAATATGAACAATAATAGACTAGAAAATGCAATATGACCAAACAACATAATTTTTGACACAGAAAAAAGGTAAATAAGAATCACAATGAAGAAATACAATGCAACAAATAAATAAAAGATGGTAACACTTTACAGTAAGGTTGTATTTGTTAACAAATAGTTAATGTATTAGCTAACGTTAACTAACAATGAACAATAATTCTACAGCATTGATTAGTTCATGTTCATTTCAGCATTTTTTTTAATCAAATGTTTTAATACACCACGAACTAACATGAACAATTGTATTGACATCAACATTGCTCATTTCATGTTAGTTATTGCATTTGCTAATGTTAAAAAATACAACCTTGTAAAGTCTCACCAATAAGATAAACAATTTTGTAAGAGAGCCTAAAGTAGAGATAGATGTTACTGAGCCATCCAGGGCCATTTGCTTCCTAACGACTTTGTATAAAACATTTCAGCCAATATCCGAAAAAAATTCAGATGAAGAAAAACAAGACGTGTGTGTGTGTGAGCGTTTTTTTTAGAACAGCCATCCTAACAATGTTTAATTGTGTCAGTAAAGTGGGACAGCACTGCAATGTGACCTTCCAAAGACTCAAAACCAATTCTACTTTTGGAGAGTGTTCCGTCTCAGCACCCGGATGCCATGTATTCTCATTACGACTGGTGTCACGGCGGGCTCAGCACAGAACTTGTCGATTCACAGCAAGAACAGTTTCAAACAGGCATTTGTGAGTCCAGAGTCGCAGTAATTCATGTGTATAACCGCAGCAAAACTGCGCGAGACTGAACGACTGCGAACATCTGACATTAAAAGAATATAACTCTGCTTCACTGATAGTTAACCTTTAATACATCAGAGGAGGTACACGAGATACCTCACATGACAAGCAGAATTATGGTTGGATGTTTTATTAGTAACCTGACTTTTTACTATGACACAAAGAGGGGTGACGGTTTAGGAGATCCTGTTTAAAATAACAGAGCATGAAAATAGGGCGATCTTTAAAGATGGCTGGGTTTTGGGGTGAGAAACATGTTGAGCATTCCATCTGAATGCTCATCCAGATCGCAATGTTTGATTTGTGATCTTTCAAATCTGCAGTGTTTGAAGTCGGTACAACATGGCTGTAATTTCTTAAACGTTTTATTGCATTTTTAATATTAGGGCAATAGAAAAAAACTGACCAGTACAGTAACATACATACTACATTTTTCTTAAAGGTGATATGAGTAATTTTTTGGAGAATCTATTGACAGAAATGCAATATAATATACATACCTATGTCTTCAGATGTGTATAAAGACCTTACATCATGAAGAGTTATGTTTATTACCTTAGAATGAGCTATTTCTCAAAATGTGAATCATGGTTGTGCACCATAAATTATATTAATTTCCTAAATTTAAACAGAATTGGAAAAAATAAAAATATTAATAAAAAAATATTTATTGAAAATAATACTGTTTATGAAAGTTTATGATAATTAAGTAATAGAAAAAATGTTACCACAAATGAAAAAAATATAATTTTATGAATTTAATGTATACATCATAACGTTTATTAAATTAAAAATAGCACCATGAAGACATGTAAGAATAAAGATATTGGCAGTACACCTGATGGAATGAAGATGAATGGGAAGTATATGAAACATGTGACCTTTGACCTAGAAACAAGAGGAGAAAAAAGTTCAGATTCAACAGATAGGTAAGCATCTTGCAAAATGCTGTCAGTGACAACTGGCATATTGAGATTGCGCATCAGAGTATGCACAAGGAGTTTGTGTGTGGGATTGTGTATGTGTGAGAGAGAGTGTGTGCCTGTGAAAAAGACAGAGTGGGTGATGAGCTCGTGTGTGATGTGTGTTTTGCATGTCACAGTGGCCATCTGCCTGAGCAATCGAGGCCAGATGATAAACAGTACATGTTGTCAACTCTCAAAGTCTGCTGACCAATCAATAGGCGGCTGCATATATGAAAAAAAACCACCTAACCCTAAAAAAATTCTAACAAAAGGTTTCTCGGCTGTTTTTTGTAGTATTAGGTGTCCTTAATAACATACTAAAAGTTTACCAAAGTTCCAAAGCACCACAGAGTAGTCCCCTTAAAAGCATAGTCTTAATGCTTGGAGGTTTTCAGACTTTTATGAACCTACTTGATGGAAGGCATCATTAGGCACCATTTGCTGGTGGACAGATGCACAACTGCCTGCCGAACACAACGGTGCAGTTGCAGGGCATATGGACTACCATGCATGCCTGCTTGTGGACCATGTCAAGTTGGGAATTGTGAGAATCACTATAATCAACCTCTATGGGAGGAAGAGTGTGACGACTAATGGTAAATCTAGTGAAGGTCACAGTTCAAAAAAGTATAAAAAATAAACCAGAATAAGAGGAAACAACTGAAGAAAATAGAAAAAGTTATGTATAAATAAGAATAGTATTAAAAATATATATAAAAAAGGCAAAAAAAGCATTATAAAAAATAAATGAAAAAATAAAACAAAAAATAAAAGGGGTTAGCGGAACTGAGCCTTCACATGGCAGCCCTGTTTTGACAAATTTTACAGTACCACACAGTTCTAATGAATTTATTCTTTATTGGAATCAAAAGAGTGGTTATGAACCACAGAAATCACCAACAAGGGAAATTGTACTTATTTTTGCATAAATATGCTTGTAACCAATTGCTTTAATATATAGTTGTACTTGTAATCACTTATCTGTCATGCAAATATGCCAATGAGAATATTACATGGCCAAAACATGTATCAGGCACCAGTATTCCTGGTCTAGGAGGAGTACAAAGGAGTAATGGTAATTTTAAGGACCTGACGGCCACCATTTTGAAAATGGGGCCTTTCTTGGAGTCAAACTTTGGTAAACTTTTAGTATGTTTTTAAGTACATCTGATACTACTGTAAACCACTGAGAAACCTTTTGTTAGAATTTTTTTGGGGTCAAGTCATATTTGCAGCTGACTACAATATGCTGGATATGTTAACCGATCAAAGCTGATCAAATCTCCCCTTGAAAAGAACCAAAGACTAAGCAAAACAATTGAGTTATTAAAGAGATTTTTTATAGGTAGTGATTTTTGTAATAAGTCAACCAGCATGGACTTTCCTGTGAAGCTGGTAGAGACCACAGAAGTCCTGCAGGTTAGGCTGGTGGGGACACCGGTGCACCAGCATTACACGCTGTGGACCAGCATCAAAAACACAACATGTGCTGGTCGCTTCAACAGGATAATCCCCTAAAATCATGTCTAAAATAGTTCTATAACAGTCTGCCACCTCCTAAATCTAGTTAGAAGTTAATTTACAGTAGTGTAATGAGCTGAAGCTTCTCCCAGCGTGCATCTGAACTCCTGGTCTCATCGCCACGTGAACGGGATATGGCACCATCCCACCCACAGAAAACATGGCCGCTTTCCAGACTCACCACATGACCGTAGCCAAGAGCTGCTCTTCTCTCTTGACCTTTCAATTTCTTCTTCTTCTTCTATTTTCACTGCTATTTTCTCCTCTTACTTCATCTTTGATCTTCTCTCTCCTCACCTTGTGTGCTTTCACCTCTATACTCACCCTGGTCTTTTTTTCTATGCGTGAAGGAATCTCCTTCGGTCAATCAATCACTCACTCATTCATCCTTACCGTTGGTGTCTGACAGGTGATATTCGGTCCTTTTAGCATTGTACATGCGGAGGTTGGCCAGATCAGAGGATTCAGAGGGTTGAATAAAAAACAGCTTTCTGTTTTTCCTGTCGGCCATAATCACTCAACGTTTTATTGCCTGTTGGAAGCTCACGTTGGCTTGTGAAAACGGAACAGGGTATTAACTCTAATTTATCAGCTAAACACAGTACAAAAACTGGCGCTTGAGACTACAGTCGATACTGCAAATCATCAAGTGACATTTAGTAATGACGCCCCGTAAGTGATGTTCATTATTATTATTAATCTTTTCCATCCTTTTTTAATGGGAAATTCTGGTTATTGCCCCATTAATGGAGCAAAAGGCAACATGGGACTTAATCTAATATTAGCAATCCTATCGATATGATAATGTCGTTCAGACTACCGCCGTTCTCATTGTCTGACAAAACTAATCTCCTGGCGTGTTTATTTGTATGTTGAAAAACGGCTCGTACTTTAATTGCCTCATCGTCAATTCTCGTCTTCAGTCCAGGGGTTAAAAGTTATAAATTGAAAGACTTTTTTATAGCAATTTGACCGTTGGACCATAAATTACGACAAGAAAATGTAGTGAGCGGAGGAGTGGTTCAGCATGATTTATGAGCGACGGAGAACCACCTCCAAGGCAGAGTGAGGGAGAAGATCCATTAAAATCAAGTCCCTCTGCCTCACTGATCTGCATGGTATCTCCACCTGCCTGCCACACTTCTTCAAATATGAATTTCATCTGTTCTCAGCATCCGCCTGTACTTCATCAGAAAAGTCATTTCTGGGTGGGAATGGCTTCAAAGCACACACTGCTCCTGTCCCAGGCGCTCCTGGTGAAAAATGAAGTTGTTTCGCATCGAACCCTGCCCCTTTTCCCGACGGCGGTGCTGTTGTTTATTATTTTAATTAAAGCAAGTTCTCACTTTTTACACATGTGAAAGACACAGTCACTACGAGTAACTCCCCACGCTAATGAATTCTAAAACGCCTTTATCTCCTCCCTCCCTGCGGAGGCCTGTAAAAAGATAGCGTCCACCAAACAAATGACGGTTGTCAGTGGACTGGGGGAACTGAATTTGGCTATTTACCTCACCAACATCTCATCAAACAGCCCAATACTGATTTGTTGTACTAGTATGTATTCCCGCTAAGTTACTCAATAGAACTTCAGATTCAGTTTCTTGCAATAACATTCTCCAGTAATGTATTGACATTTACTCACTGCAGTAGCCTTAGCTTATTATATAAACATTTTTTTTGTTTAGCTGGTTAGCATGGCCACCCATTCTTTTAAAATCAAAATAAGAAAGTATACTTTCAGTCCTTCTCAGCAAATTTACTGCTTCTCAGAAAAATACATAAATTACACTTTTGTATCGATGGTTTCATCGGACGCACATGCCTGGCCCAAAGTTAACTTCCAGTATGTTTTTTGATCGGTCTGGCTAGTGGCTAATGATGTTACTATATATATTGCATTTAATTTACAATGAAATTAATTATAATAATATATTAAATATATTCATATTTTATTGTATAATAATTGTATTAAAGCCACAATATGGAATAATTTTGTTATGAAATATCCTAAAATCACTTGCACAGTGTGATATATTTCATGCAGTTGTGTACTTACATTATCCAAAATGTTCCCAAGAATGTGCAAATCCAGAGAAATTCCTATTTAAAATAATAGCCCGCCCCTTGTCTCCCTTGTATTTGTCGCATATCAGTGACTTAATATCCGGTGCTCCGCACTACCCTCAGTTTCCGGTTGTAGAAACTACAGCAACAAGCAAATGCGGAAGTGGTTATACAGCATCTCGGACGCAGCATCTGTGGTTCTGTTATTATGGATCACGATTACTCTTTGGCGAGTAAAGGAAACCCAAAAAAGCGTAAACATAGGCCAAATGAGGCAAGCAGTCTTATGGACAAACGAAGAAATAAAACAAGGATTAATATCGGCGTGGCGTTTTCTAAATGGAGAGAGCTTCGCGACCAACTTTGACTCGACAGAGACTCCGCTCTCGCATGTGTTTTAAAGGAGAGGTTTCTTGCTACTTTTACACAAATGTAATATAAATCTTAGGGGTCCACAGTATGTGTCTGTGAAGTTTCACCTCAAAATACACCGCAGAACTTTTATTATACCATGCCCTAATTGCCCAGTTTTGCAAGTTCGGATCATTTTACTGACTCAGACCTTTGAGTCTCGTTCAGCAAAATGAACGAATCTTTTTTCGAGTCATATCGTTTATTTCGTTCATTTTAGCAAAATATAATTAAAATGTTACATGTTACATTCCTAACACATCTACTACTTATGCAAACATTGATCACATTACAAACAATACAAAACTATAATGCTATAAGAAACAGAAAAGATGAATTCATTGTTTACCTGGGTCTTTAGTCTATGATTAGCTCACAACACCTCTTATCTGACAAGTCCTCGGGTTTGACTCATTCGTTCAAGACGTGACAGCGTCGTAAGCTAAACCAATGCAGTCAGAGCCGGAAAGAGAATTGATTAGTTCACCTCCCTCTCGAGTCCTCGGGTTTGACTCGTTCGTTCACGATGTGACAGCTTCGTAAGCTAAACCAATGCAGTCTGAGCCGGAAAGAGAATTGATTAGTTCACCTCTCGAGTCTTCGGGTCCGAGTCGTTCGTTCTTTTGTCACAGGACCCATAGAATGTTGCGCAATGCGCATGCGCGACTGGACGAATCACTCCCCGAGACGACTCATTCTTGCCGAGTCACATTAAAGATTCATTCAAAATGAACGAATCGTTCAAGAACGACCCATCACTACTTAGAGCCTGTGCTTCCATCGACAAAAGAAGGGTCACGTAAAGCGAATGAGAAACGCTGTTTCCATCTTTAAACACCAAACACATTGTTTTCTAAAAGCGAACAGACTCCTAACAAAGGCGTTTTTTTTTTTAAATGCAAAATTACACATGACAAACCGGTCACGTGTTTACAGACCATACACACTGCTTTCTATAAGTGAAAGTACCCATGACAGACCCGTCGCGTGTTTACAGACCATACACACTGCTTTCTATAAGTGAAGATACTCAAGACAAACGCATCGCGTTTTCTCTAAGTGAAAGTAACGTTACACAGGACAATCCCGTTGCGTTTACAAGCCATACACATTGCTTTCTTTGCGTGTACGGACATACGTTTCACAATGACGTTTTACCTACTTTTAAGTTGCCACAGGTCCTTGGGGTCTTACTTAAAAATAACGGTACTTACAATGTCTTTATTTGCAGCTTTGCCTCGTTCAGTCTGGTGGATTTCTATTGAAAACAAAATAAATCCATTGCTCTCCTGTCAGGCTGGGAACAGTGTTCTGTGCTGCTCTGTGCAGCCAACAACAGAACACTTAGCATGCTTTGCTTACTTATGCCACTCGGAACTAATTCACATATGTTGCTTGCGAAAACAAAAATGGTGGCAGCGCCATGGGTGGACACGTTCAGAAAAGGGGGCGGTAATATTATAATAAGAACGACTACCTACGTCAGAAAGCGAGCGAAATCTGAACGGCTCGTTTCTCACGGGCTTGCAGAGATAGGCTCACGTAAACAAAGTTACTGGATTGTCATTTCTCACGTTTTCTGAGTTGGTAGATGCACCAGACACCCGATTATAGCACTTAAACATTGAAAACCCCTTTAATAGACAGGTAAACACATTTTTTTTTATTGTTCACGAAATACTCATTCACAGATTATTTGAATAGTTATGCAGTTACCCTATGAAATACAGTATATGTCGCACAAAAATATGTAGCCAATAACGTTACTTGTAAATACTGTGGGTTCGTTCCAATTTACTTTTTAAATGACGACTGTTTGACTGTTTTAAACAGGTAAAACTGTGTAACATTACGCTACCAAATCAATTGACAAAGTCCAATATCAGTCGCGGGCTAACGTAGCATTACATTCCACGTTTCTTGCAAGCTATTCATTACAATGACATAAAATAAAATTCATTCATTACCTCCTCCGTGAACATGATGGGCGATCTCCATACGCCTCTGGATAGTGAAAACTACATGTCCCATAATTCCACTCTCCTACATAACGTCATTTAGCTCCGCCTTTTGTTGTTGTTTTGAAAGTGCGCCATCTAGCGGTCCAAATATTCCATATTGTGGCTTTAAATAAACAATTAGTTGAATTTTATTGTATATTAATTGTATTAAATAAACAATTTGTTGAATGGGTCGTGTAATTTAGTCGAATTTAAGTTTAGCCAAGTAACAGTTCTTCTCAGGGCTGTATAGAAATGCGACAGGGCAGAGATGACGCTTCACCTCACGCTGATATTTCTTTAAAATGTTTACTGTAGCCTATATACATAAACATCGATAGTGAATTTTTAATAATCTAACATTGTTGATTTAATTATTTACTCAATCTTGTCATAGTTTTCTCAACATATATTTTCGTATCAGTGTTGTAATTCAAATCCTTTTTTTTGTCACCACGAGGGACACGCCCCAAGTACTCATTTTTCAAACCGGTAACGTCCTCGAAATGCCATATGATCAAAAATGCCCATCCCTATAAACTACACATACATATTTTATGTGTATATTTTTTCTAATATAACAGACATTTTATGCTTGTGCTACAACTGTTTGGCCTGTGCTACAAAACTTTAAACCTCTATAGAACCAGTGCTACATGCAAAAAAAGTTAACTACAGCCCTGCTTCTTCTACTGGTAACCCAAACTAAAACTGGCTAGACATACGTTTAACTTGCTAGCTAATGTCATTTACTTGTTATTTCTTTTGCTTGTTCCGAAATATGTGCAGGGACTCTCTTCATTGTGTACCAGAAGTACGCATGCGCAGTAACATTTGTGTATGCTGTTGCTGAGATCATACCTGGCTTGTAGGTTTTGACTGACTTTAAATATATAGTACGCAATAAAATTAACGAAGTTGATTTTTGACAGTGTTGTCATGTAGATCGAGAGTCACACACACACAACTTCAGCGTCATGATCTTTCACTTAATAAGGACTGAGTTGTTAGATTTCTATCATGGTCTATTTTTATCTGTCATGTTTGTTTTCCCTATACTTATATAATGACATCATTACTTTGTATGGAAATATCGCATTAGGGCATTATTAAAATGCGTTGTTTACTTATGTCATCTGTTTGACGCACTCAAGAGAGAGATACACCAAACAAAGATAATTAAAATGACAATCGACACACTAGATACATGTATAAATGGCTTTCTTTCTTTTTCGTTTTTTGAAAATGGCATTTACAGCGAAGTTAATTGGCCAAAAACAAATGTGCCAGCCTAACAACTACCATTGAGATGAGCAGCAAAGCTAACGCTGTTCGTCACATATTCCAGACCCTCCCTGGGTCTAAACCACCAGCAGGCCCGGTAGGTTCTCTACGAGTGGGTCATTGACAGACACATGAGCTGTCTCAGAGGTATAACCAGACTGGTCTCTGTGGTCATCATTATAATGGCACTGAAGCAGTAATAATTATTGTAAACACAGTACAGGAGGGAGCCTGCGCTGTGCCTATAGCGTTCACAAGAGACATCACAGTCTGTTCATCACCGGTCGTACACACACACACGCATGCACACGTGCACATCCACACAAACACTCCGCGGCAGGGAGGCCTTGTTTTCATCTCTTTCGCCTCTTTCTCCTCTTTCTTCCTCTCCCTCCTGGTGTGATTTATCTCTCTACTGCCCTTACTTCCATTTTGTCTCTGCGGAGCCGTCACCGTGTTGATTTGTGCTATGTTCTCTGCCGATGCATCTTAAATTATCACCGTCTGTTATTAAACGGGAGCACTTAGAGCGTTTGCAGCGGCTTACACACATACACACGCGAGCAGGCAGGGGAGGTACCTGCAGTGTCAGCTGGTGGCTATAAAAATGGCAGAGTAAGCAAATCTGATCGGGATTTAAAAGCAGCAGCTACAAAGCTCAATCACGTCACACGTCGGCATCAAACACGTGCGGAGAACGAGCGATGAACCACACAAGCATGTCGGCGCAGGCGGGACTAGAGGAGGCGTGTCTGCAGATGTTGTGCGTGTTTGTTTGATCGCTTGTTTGTTTTTCATCATTTTTTGCCTTTCAAAAATATGAATCATAACAGCTTGCTTTGTGATAAACAAGTGCTCATGATGAGCAGTGAAGTAAAATGGGTTTGGGGCTTGGAATGCTCGGTTATTTGTTCTTCCATTTGTCACAGTCTAACTAAACCGTCACCGTGTCACTGATGTGGGTATCTGTCAACATAACACCGGCTCCTCTGAAAGGAATAATGGTGTTTTTTAGGCATTATGGGAAAGGAACGGTGCCACATACCTTGGAATTCTTGTCTTCTGTGCCCGCAGAGCAGTTTATAATCTTTCACACAAACCCTCACACTCACACGCACTGTGAGCGAAGTGGTGATGGAACTATCTTTCATCGAGGGTCTTTTATTTACAACTCTAGCTGAGAGAAAGTACATTGGAGTATTACATAACATCCTCAAATTATCCTTTGATGCTTCCTACAAAATACAGACCATTACTGTTGCCATAAACTACTGGAATGTTTGGGGCTACAGTATTTGTATATGATGTTCGACACAACACAACATAATTTACAAAGCAAACTGGCATGTTTTATTCCTTACGTTTTCCTTGTCATTTTCAATGTGCTGTGCACCCCAGGGCTGCCGTAAAATCTATATGTGAAGCTAAATATAGAACTTCATTTGTTCTTAAAGAGATATTCACCCGAAAACTCACCCTCATGTCATTTCAAACGTGTATGACTTTGTTCTGCAGAACACAAAAGAAAATATTTTGAATAATGTTGGTAACCGAACAACATGGGCCGCCCTTGTCTTCCATTATATGGACACCAGTGAGATTTCTCAAAATATCTAGTTTTGTGTTCCACAGGTTTGGAATGACATAATGGTGAATAAATGATGGCAGAATTTTTGTTTTTGGGTGAGCTATCCCTTAAATAAGGCAGTTCATATTGATAACTAATAATTACTATGTACTGTAATAGTCCACTGTTATCACGACACGTTTAAAAACGACACGTTTTCACAACCCCAAGCCTTATTTTTTTACATCAGAGAGTTAAACCAGACCATTTTGTCATACGGTGAAAAGTGCCTTTGGATAAAAAACACTTGACTAAATACAGCATGACATCGGATATAACTAGTTGTTTGAGTTCCAGCTGTCAAAGCACTGTGCTCTGCTACACTGGAAAATAACTAGTAAATAAATTTAATTGTGCTATTGCAGTAAAGGGGTTATTTTATAGGGTAAATCAGCACCACTGGTGAGCCATCATTCACATAATCTCCGATTGGAAACAGCAGCGATGCATTCAAGGGTCACTGCACCTATATTTCACAGAAATTACCCATCAACAGGAATTGTAGGCTACTTCATCATATCATATAACATCATCGGCTCGTATTTGCTCATGGGCATATCAAACTAAACTGAAGCTAAAAATAAAAACATCACGTATAAGCACACTAATAAGTACAGTATATATATATATATATTGGATATTTTGTATGCTAATAAAGTTATACTGTATTTTTAAATACTGTACATGTACACTTCCGCTCATGTCAGTTTTTGAGATTTTGTAAAAGTACAAAATCACACTGCACTTCATGGGCTGAACTCTCTCGCTGTGTCCAAGAGAAGGTTAGACAGAGGTCAATAGAGAAACAACACTCAACCAGTCATAATCATTTATCTTTAATTCACGGTGCACATACAGCATACACAAAAACAAACCCATGCAGTGTTTGTGTGTGTCCTGCATGCACCGTTGTCCTCAGCTTTCTGCTGTTTGTGCATTTTAGCTCAAAAGAGGAAAAATCTGAATTTACAACAGGAGGTAAATGGAAATTCAAAAGCGGCGAAAAGTAACAAGCGACTTGCAGGACAATGAACTGGGGATCTGACTGAGAGGTGGAGAGGAATATAAAAGGAAATATAGGATATACAAATATCGGAATTACTAAACAGAACCCCATTACATCTTAAAGGGAAAGGGAAGGGTTTAGTCAGAATGCACTGAACCGTTTCTTCAAATGTTCAGATATCTGAAATCAAATTTTCAATCCCTTCCATAAATAGTTCACAGATCTATCTGCATAATTGTTGTAACTTCGATCCAGAACGCTGCAGTGCCATCGCAGTACCACTGCACATATTTCCAGGAAACATAGCTTTTAGCAGTTTGTGTGAGTGGCATACTTCATCAGTTTGACATTTACAAAGCTCTGATAAATACTTTCATTAGGCATGAGAATGCACAGTTCTCTTTCTTCTGCAGTCATAATTATAATGTGTTAGATATATTTGTACATTAAACTATGACACACGCACGCCTTAATCGCTGAGCGCATTCATTCTAATTCTCTCGCTTCCGCCAACATTAGCATTAAAACAATTTGAATGGAAATTTGTGCTATGAGAAAACGACTGAATTTAATCAAACAATCCTTTTGGGTATTTATATACATTATGAAGAACTTCAATTGAGAAATAAGACAGGGAGGAGAGAGAGAGAGTGTGACCTTGAACAGACGTAAAGGAACTGGCCTGAACAATGAAGAACCACCGGGGATCACCAACAAGGAGTTCTGCCAATGACTGATATACTCTACAGACAGAAGAAAGCCTCTTGGAGATACACAGACTGTGGATGCATGGATGTCGTAAGACAGGGTCTGAAGAAATGTTTGTTAATCCTCGAAGACCAACCAGTGAAAACACTTTTTAAAAGCAGTTAAGCAATAACTACACACACTGTAACAATACTGTAGCTGTTACTGTAAACTGCAACAAAGTCACAACTGTTTTACAGTACATCTTCATCCTTCAAGCTTGCTGGGAAAGAATTAGTTGTGTGGCATCTTAAGCACCTTATGAATATATTTTGAGTGTTCTGCTGGATTTTTATAGTCAATGGACGTACAGTAGGAATATCTCAGGACGATGAAACCCTTCAGAACATAAGATCTTAATAAAAAGCATTTTAGCCACTTGGGACGATTTAAAAAAAGCCTTTACTGCTTTATTTCCATAGTTTAAGGAGACAGAAAAGAGCACAATGAAAGAACAGGAGTCACTAAACTCAAACTTGGTCACCAAAAGCACTACTGTGCACAGTCCACTGCACCACCTGCGCCAACCAAATGTTTATATATTTTTTAAATGTGCTTAAAAACAAGGAGAAAATATAAAAATAAATCAATAAAATGATAGTTCACCCAAAAATGAATATTCTGTCATCATTTACTCAACCTCTTGTTATATTATTGATAACCGAACAACGGCGGTACCCATTGACTTGAATTGGTTTGGTGTACATTCAGCAGAAGTGAATGTGTACTGCCATTGTTCAGTTCCCAACATTCGTCACAATATCTTCTTTTGTGTTCTGCAGAAGAAACTAAGTCATACATGTTCAAAATGACAAGAGGGTGAGAAAATGATGGCGGAATTTTCATTTTTGGGTGAACTATCTTTTTAATATTATTGTCTGGGCCTCACCACAAGCTATTAGCAATAATACATAACAATGTCTGTGCCAAGCAAATGCATTTATAAGAGTACATTGAGTTAAGATTAAAACGCAACACTCCCAAAGGAGTAAACTATTACAACAAGAAACAAAGTAGTAATACACATTAGTGAATGAAGAAAATAACAACTCGCCCTAATGTGATTGAAAATGGTTTCAGCCCTGCAGTGATGAGAAGCTGATTTATTCTTAACAGCGGTAAAGTCCAAAAGTTTTTAAACGGGAACAGTTTGTTCATCAGACCTCAAGTTTCCCAATTTGCAAGAGAGCTGGCCATAAACGCGCAGAAGTGTTTGAAGCAGCGGATTGGCCCTACAAAAAAGTAAGAGGAGAGGAGGAAAAAGGCAGTTCTCACTCTGTTCTCTTTGGAAATGTCACATTTTTGGAGGCGGTGTGAAAGAGGACCGCTCTTCATACAGAATGCCACTGCTGGCCATTAATATGCAGCAAATAATTAACACTGGCTTCCCTCTCGCATTTGGTTCACAACAGCACTTAAAGATACTTCACTGGAGCACCGGCTTGCCTCGACCCAGACAATGGAAACATGTGGGCATGAAAGAGGCAAGGTGAGAGCAGGCCCACATGCTGATGTGGATAATCCTAATCACACACAAGTCGTTAGAACAGCACAGTCGCATTAAATCATCACGTATGGTGAACGGGCATCTTGGCGTGTTTATGTTTTGTGCAGGAGGGGTTTTTGACCTGACGGATTTCTGAGAGAGCCCGTGATTACGCTGACCCCAAATGTCACCCGACTGCTATTTGGTGGATCACGGCTGCGTGTCCCAATCTTCCCACCAGTCGTCCTGTTCCCACGGTAACACAGGCTGCATGTTGACAGCAGGCGGTTGCCAGGCAACGGGGCTCTCATCGAGCCCGTTATGAAAACATTCCTGAACGTGAAAGGAAATAAACTTCACAATCGCAGATATGAAAGTCCAGATATGAGTCCCAACACTCGCTTCATCAACCCTACGTGTGTGCGTGAGCACATGAATTATCCATGACCCTCTTTTGTCCATATTTATTCATTCATGCATGTTATTTTGTTCTTTTATTTATTTATTTATTTGTACGCTACCCTCAAGTCTCCAAAATGCGCTGTGAAGCTCTGGAAGGCAGTCTTATGCTTCTCTGCACCCGTTGCTTGCAGATTGGTATGAACTAGAGCTGTCAATCGATTATAAAATTAACAGAATTAATTACATGATACCCTGATGAATCAAATTAACAAAACTTAATCACATCAGAAAATCCCCCGAATGGAAATTATTCAAAGACATGATACAATTATGGCAGAGGAGGACAGCATTAAAAATACATGAAAAATTAGTTTAATATTAGTAACACTTAAAACAAGATTGTATTTGTTAATGCATTAGCCAACAGAAAGTAACAATAAAAAATACAAAAGTTAAAGGGATACTTCACGCAAAAATGAAAATTCTGTCATCATTTACTCACCTTTGAGTTGTTT
Source organism: Triplophysa rosa (assembly GCF_024868665.1). NCBI lineage: Eukaryota > Metazoa > Chordata > Actinopteri > Cypriniformes > Nemacheilidae > Triplophysa > Triplophysa rosa. The sequence continues at coordinate 17,234,783 of NC_079902.1, forward strand.
CAAATCTGTATATATTTCTTTGATCTGATGAACACAGAGAAAGATATTTGGAAGAACGCTTATAACCAGACAGATGTCGCCCCCCCATTGACTCCCATAGCAGGAAAAATACTTTTTAAATATTTTTTTGTTCTGTTGAACACAAAAGAAGACTTTTTGAAGAATGTTGGACAGCAAACAGTTCTGGGGAACTTTTGACTACCATTGTATCTTTCCTACTATGATGGTCAATGGGGGGAAAATCTGTCTGGTTATTATTAGCATTCTTCCAAAAATCTTTCTGTGTTCATCAGAACAAAGACATTTTTACAGATTTGGAACAACTCGAATGTGAGTACATGATGACACAATTTTCATTTTTGGGTGAAGTATCCCTTTAACATTAGTTAAAGGTCCAATGTGTAATTTTTTGGAGGATCTATTGACAGAAATGCAGTATACTATACATAACTATGTCTTCAGAGGTGTATAAAGACCTTACGCAATGAAGCGTTATGTTTTTATTTGCTTAGAATGAGCTATTTCTATCTACATACACCGCGGGTCCCCTTACATGGAATTCGCCATGTTGTTTCTACACTAGCCCTAAATGGAGAAACTGCTTAACAGAGCGCGTTTTGTAAATACATTATCTCCTTCGGCAAAGAAGCAAAAACTTGATGACATCTTAGTCCTGTGTCAGCCACCGTAGTGCTTCATAAGGGAGGGGTAAGCAGTGGAGTGAGACGTTGGTTGCAATTCGCAACCTCAACGCTAGATGCCGCTAAATTTCTTATTTACACAATACACTGGACAGTGAACTTACTATTTTATTTGTATTGACTATCATTAACAAAGATTAATAAATGCTGAAAACTATAGCCTACTGTTCATCTAAGTGTTAACATATGCAACCTTATTGTAAATTGTTCCCTTTATTTCTATATAACAGAACATGCGTCATTATAGTTCACAGCAATTAATTTTACAGCTTGTGTCAATTTACGAGCCATTGACACAAACGCTATTAATCTTTGCTCTGTGTGTGTACACGTCAGACGCACTGCCCTGTCTTCTAAGACATCTCACCTGTAAGTGTTTGTGACAAATATCCCTGTCACACTGTTGCTCCTGTGCAGCAATGAAAAGCAAAACTCTCCTTGAGTCATTCAGAAGGCGTAATAGGTTAAGTAAACAGTCATTGCTGCGTTGAATGTGCCTGCACTGTTGTATCTGCCGCCTATGTATATGTTGTTCAATGCGCCCTGATTCAAATAAATGCAAGGAAAACATCAAAGTGCTCCACTTTTCTCCTTTAATCTGCTTCGGGAAGCCGGTGAGGTGGTCAAGCCATGGTAAACACATCGTCCTCAAAGCACCGGCTGAAATAACCAAACAAATACATTAAAAAACAGCTTATGTTTGCTTTGAGTGGACTTTGAAGTCTCACGGTACTTACTGTTTCATCAATGCAACGTCCAATAATATTTCAGACATCTGGCTTTATCTGCTATTATATCTGTCTTCATTTTCATACTTTTGCACGGCAAGGCCACATAATGTTTAACATTAATATCCATTTTCATGTACATCACTATTTTTAAAAGATGATCTGAAATGCTTGTCTATAACAGTAGGCTTCATATTTAATCTGCCTACCTCATTTTTTCTTTCACACTGTCTCTTTCTCTTTACCTTTATTTTAGTAGTCTTATAGAGAAGGTGGGAACTTAATGAAGTGTGGATGATCGACTCCAACACATTTATCATTGACTTTGACTCCAGTTTGTAGTCATGAATAATTTATTGTGTATGAAAGGGAGTTTAGAACCTTGCCGAGGGTTTACGTTTTGTGTGTGTGCGTGTGATATATACCTCCTTGAAGCCTTCCTGGAATTCAAATGAAGCCAGGCCACAGTTGTGTTGCTTAGTGCCGACTTCATCTTCAGTGTTGTGTGTTTGCAAACAGATTCTCGTTAATCGTCTATAGATTTACTCTGCGAGGCAGTGGAGGATCTGGTACAAACGCACGAGATGGCCTTGTCCACTTCTGTGAGACATTTATTAGCAGAGAGAGACTTTTGTCAAAAGTTAAAGATAAAATGGCCCTTATACACCAAACCTCTCAGGACGCTAAAGTTGTTTTCAAAGTAACATTTTTTCAGCAGACCTGAAATGGATCGATCATGAGGTTTGGTTTGTTAGATTAATGTAAAAATCATTTTTGAAATCATTAATATCATTAATATCTTATTTCAACTAAGGCATAGTCCTGGCTTAAGCTAAGCCATGTCTGTGAAACCGGGCCATTATGTCCTCACATTAGAGTGATAGTTCACCCAAAAATACAAATTCTGTCATTATTAACTCACCCTCTTGTCATTTCAAACCTGTTTGGCTTTCTCTCTTCCGCAGAACACAAAAGAAGATATTTTGAAGAAAGTTGGTACCCGGCACCCAATCACTTCTATTTTATAAACACAAAACTCATGCAAGTGAATGGGTGCCGGTTAACAACATTCATCAAAATATCTTCTTTTGTGCTCTGCGGAAGTCATACAAGTTTGAAATGACAAGAGGGTGAGTAAGTAATGATAGAATTGACATTTTTTGGTAAACTCTCTTAAATGGCATATTTTCAGTCCATAGCTATAGAACTGGAAAGAGCGTTATTCGATTTTTCAAGACAAATTTAGACATTTCACTTCACAACATTTTAAACACACTTTCAATTTAAAACTACAATAACGGTGCAATGTACAGTAAGAATAAAAAAAGTTATTTTTGTGAATTGCATCTACAATCCACTTGGCTCAAACATCTGAGGGCCATGAGGCCCCCGAATGGGAATTACGCTTCTCACTCTGAAAATTCAAAGCGAAGTATACTTCAATTTGCAGGGACAATTTGCCTGGAGCAACCTGGGATTAAGTACCTCGCCCAAGGCCACAGAGGTAATAGGAAGGTATTTTATTCGTGGTAACTCTCCAGTTTCTAAATCACTTCTACTTGAAATTGAACCTGCAACCTTTTGGATAACTGACCAGATTCTTAGCCATAAGGCTACCGGCACTCCACGACACCCTCTCACCAGCCTCGGGTCTAATTATACAAGATTGTCAGACAGTTAGGCTACGATATTAAATGATGAAAGCTTGTAAGGACATTAACAAAGCCATCTTACAAGTCATTTTCATGGAGAAGCACACATACATATTATTAACTTTTACAATGGATTGCAGCAGCTTTGAGATTAGAAATATGGGTCTCTACCCTGAAGACTGTTTTGATCCCTATATTAGTAGGGGTGCAAGTAGGTCAATCCATCTTGCAATACCATGACAGTATGACAGTGAAAATCTAGTTTTTGAAAGCATGGGACTTATATAGCATTACACCTGGGGCCTTTCTCCTCTTCACCTGAAAACAGACTTCAAACGTGGAAATGTACCGTCTTGTATTTATTGTTACATGAAGCATTTGTGGTTTTTGCTCTCTCTCTCTCCCTCTCTCACACAGCACAGTGGGAGGGGTAATATTCAAGACTATCAGTGATCCCTTGTTCTCCCTATTGAAGCATAGGAAAACTCAACAAAAGATTACGACAAAAACACTGAGGAAATCAATTACATTTGAGCTGCGGCACCAGCCTCGAGCCCAAGAGACCAACGCAGTCAACAGCAAACTTTATTCGTTAATGCAAAATTTAATCAGAGACTCCCTCTACTGAAAACACCAAATCAAAGCAATTCATTATGTGTAAATAAAATATACCGATACTCTTAAAGGCTCCATTATGTTTTAATTTCACCAGTCATGAGAAACGTCCCAGATGAGATGTTATGAGTGTAGAATGTAGTTCGTAAACAATTAGACTCCATCCCGACGGGACGAGAACAATCTCACGCCACGGAGCTCGGTTGAAAGAGGCCGACCTACGCATTTCCTGCTCTCTCAACCCCTTATTAAAGCTATTATCATCCGTCTGATTGTTTCATGTGCCGGGACTTTACCGGGAGTCTCCTCAGAGTTTTTCATTGATGGAAAAATAAAGCGATCTGAGTGAGAGATGCAGGGGTGCTGTAAGCAAGGACCGACGTATGAAGATAAGAGATTGAAAGCAGAATAACACAATTACACAAACACGCTGACTTTTTTAGATTTAAAGATTTGCTTTAATTGCCTTAATATGCGCTCAGAATTACAAATGAAGGTGCAAACGAAAATGGGGGAGGAGCTTATTTGACTCATCCTGTCAATCAAATCCCAAGCTTGTATAGATGGTTTCAGCGCCAGTGTGGCCCAAACTTAACTTCCGGCAGACCTCCGCAAAGAATCTATAATTGTTGGGTAGTTTTAATTTAATACAATTAATATACATTAATTATCAAATAAATTGTTACACACGGATGTTAACTTCGGGCCAAGCGTGTGCGACCGATGAAACCGTCTATAAGTGTAATTGTTATGCCGTCCCCTTTAACCCCATATGACATATATTTTAATAATGGGTAGACAAAGAGAAAGGCATAAACCAAAGCAAAGCTTCATAAAAATAAATCTATAAACATAGTCACTCTCACAGTTATGGTAATAACTGACTCAATTTCTGAAATCTCTGGTCAAGTGATGTTACAACCTTCTCCATCCGGTCTTGTGTACTCTTGCAGTGACAGTATAGGCTATTTATCACAGGGACAGTCCCTGAGGAGCGCCTTAGGGTTAAGCGCTTTACTCAAGGGCACTTTGGTGATAGATCAACCTACAACCTTACAGTAAGCAGCCAAGATCTTCAGCCAAAATGCCACACCACCGTCCAACTTAGAATAGCCACAAACTCTTTTTTTCTTTTGTGGTTAAAAGCCTCCATGGGGCCTTCTTTTGCATTCAACAAAAGACAGAAATTCGAATGTGTTTAGAACTACACAATGGTGAGCGATGGCAGATTTTTCATTTTTCATTTAATTTTGCTTCTCTTTTTTATAATTATAAATATTATATGGTATAAATATTACCATATAATAAAATCAAGATGAGCCAGACAATACGTCCGGGTTCGAGAAGTGATTTACATTAATCCAGGCCATATGGATTGCTGTACTGGTAAAGTACTTTTACAGCTCACAATAAACAGAAGTCAATAAAGTCAAGCAGGATTCAGCCTTTGATATCAGGGATTTACAGAGAACTGGTGACTGTGCTTGTAAAATATGTTTCATGTCACCAGCGGGAAAAGGGGCTAGAGTCATACTTTTAAATATTACCTGCGTTTTGAAGCATACGACTCCACGGATATCTCAAACCTCCGACAGATTCCCAAAACTATCACTTGTCAAAGTGTTTTCCGCGTTTTATTTATTTTCCCTCACAAGTGTGACTGTCAGGTCTGCTTTAGAAATAAATCAGAGTTATTCGAAACGATTTATTTTTCTTTAGTTCAAAATTGTAGACAATTCTTCGGTGGGTTGAGTCATTAGAGCTCTGACAGCTCGGCTTGCCCTTATTTCCAGTCACAAGAGCTCGGTAGGTAACATCCGTCTTTTATGTAAAGAGGAATTTGGGTAACAGGGAACACTGCCGTGCCTGTCTGTCACCTGGTGCCATTTTCTCTTTGTGCCTGACCTCAGGGTGGCCATAATCATTTTCTCTCTGAGGTGCAACCATGTCATGTATACCCCTAAAATGTCATTGCAGTAATTATATACCGCATAACTTACAGTGATTGGTCCTTTGGGCTGACGTGACCTTTGGACCGATTTAGAAAGTTATTATTACTGATAGGAAAATGTATACTGTTTATACAGTATTTTAGTGAGCGTTACAGCAAGCATTAAAGCTTTAAAGTGATTGTTGCTGAAGAACCGAATTTGTTCTGTCGAACATTTTTTTCCCTCGTCCTTTACTGAGTAGATGAAAATGTCAGGACAATTCGAGTATGGATGTGCCTATGACAAACATCTAAACTACTGACTGCACATGTTGATCAACTCATTTCTTTATACCCATTGGTCTTATTAAAATTCACAGACAGACTAAGATTTAGTAGTGAGTCTATGTGAAAAACAGGAAAAAATGAAGACATTCGGAAAGAATGGCTTGGATACCACGCAATTAATGTTCTTAAATTGAACTGACTGATGCCCTGTACTAAAGGTCTTTTAATTACTCACTGAAATACAGAACTCGCTTTCTGCCTTTCTTACTCTCTTTCGATCCCTCATTCTGAGGTTAGTGTACCCCAGGGGGAGATGAGCAGATAGCATTGTAACGAATTAAATGGTTCATTATTAAGCGCGAAGGCCAATTAAAGCAGGTGTCATTAAGCACTGTTTATCTTAATGATGGACCTAATGAATACTACCTCTTTTTTTTCGCACCGAAACGCGCGTTCTTCTGTATATCTCTCCATTTTGCTCCCCCCTCGCGCCCTCATCTCTTCTGCATTTCATCCCCAGAGCGGAATTATTAGGGAAATTGGCAGCATCACAAACCATCTTACGTGCGCGCTAGAGAGAAGCTGACTGTCCTTTGAAGATTTTTTTCCTCCTCTTCAGTTGCGAGGGGTGAAAATGGAACTGTATGTTTTTGATCAGCAGGATGACACGTTAGGCCCCGGCGCCGCTTTGATGAAGTTGTCTTGCATGGCGCCGGATGTAGTTCAAAACCGCGAGATGCGGACAGAAATGTCGCAGGTGAGGAAAGTTTTGACCCCGGTGGTACAAAGGGAATGGAATGGGGAGAGAGAAAGTTAGCGGTAGAGGACAGGAGAAAGGGCGTTCCGCTTGTATTTCTATAAAAAATGTTTTTATAGTTAAATTTGTATACATTTATTTAATAACTAATTAAAGAGTTTTTTAAAGAGTGTTTTAATCTTGAGCTGTAACACCATTACTGTATTTTCATATGCAACAAGAAATTAGCTATAGAGGAAAACCACTGCATTTAGAACAAGTGGCTTACTAAAATAATTCCAAAAAATCAAAATATGGATGATCTGTTCTGTGAAATAGACATTTTGCTTTTGAGTTGCAAATGCATTTATATTTTTTGCATTTTATTTTTTTAACTACATAATTGACACCCGTAATTTCTCTTTTGGATAACTTTCATGTTCAGAAGTCACGTTACCAACTGTAGAACTCAAAAGGAAAGATAAAATGCACTTTAATGTGTTTAAAGTGCTCTATTTTAACAAACTAATTTTGTACTTAATATACTTGTACAACAAATAGTCTTTATACTTCTTCTTAAGTCTCAGTGTGTACTCAACTGAGCTATTATGAGATACCGCATGCATAAAAGTACTAAAGACTATATTTTTAGTATATTACAGTGATAGTTCACCCACAAATAAAATTCTGTCATCATTTACTCACCCTCTTGTCATTTCAAACCTGTGTGACTTTTTTTCACCCGCAGAACACAAAAGAAGATATTTTAAAGAATGTAGTTTGTGTCCATACAATAGAAGCGAACTAGTGCTGTTCGGTTACCAACTTTCTTCTAAATATCTTCTTCTGTGTTCTGCGGAAGATAGAAAGTCATACAGGTTTGAAATGACAAGAGGGTGAGTAATTGATAACAGAATTGTACTTAAATCACTAAGTACAAACTTTATGCACTTATGAAAGTGTATTTTAATGCACTATTTTCTACCCAGGATGTATCAACATCTGCAATTTCATCAGTTCCTGCCACTTCTGTTTATTTGTGTGTACAGTACAGTACAGTATGTGTTTGTCTGTGTGTGTGCAGTGGAGTTCTCTGACTGCCTACTTGGGTGCTTTGAAATTTCTGTCGGACCACTGGCTGCGTGTGCTCTTTTTTCAACACCTCAGGAAAAAGCCATTACCGCCAGGCCTTCTGTAAACAAGCCCCGCTGCCTGTTTGTGTTCGTCACAGCTAAGAACCTGTTGTAATAGTTTTTTCATGGTCATTTCACACAATCAAATTATGCCAAGAAAAAGCAGCGAGGAAGAAAGGGAAAAAAGTTAGCACTCACCAGCTATGGAATAAATAAGAGAGGCAGGGGGTTGGCAAAGGGAACGTGGAAAATGGAAATGTTTTTGGGGGGAGTTTTAATCAAAAAACGTCAGCCTGATGAATCATAATGTGATTTCCCCCCATAAAAACAGGGCATTATTTATCCTGGGGTAAAACTGCTGTGAAATTGGAGGCGAAGGGCTGGTGTGACTCGCTGAAGCTGTTGATAGAAGAGAACTGCCAACACACAGACATGGTTACCAACACCAGCTTTCTGAGCAGATAACTAAAAACATGTTTATGTCAGTCATACGGCGCCCCGGGCAGTACACATGCTCAAATATGTCCTGTGTCGTGTTATGACCCTATTACCCCTATGTCAGTCCACTTTCTTCTCTACCTTCACTATAAAGGTCCAATGTGTAATTTCTGGAAGGATCTATTGACAGAAATTCAATATAATATACATAACTATGTCTTCCGAAGTGTATAAAGACCTTACACAATGAAGCGTTATGTTTTTATTACCTTAGAATGAGCCATTTCTATCTACATACACTGCAGGTCCCCTTGCATGGAATTCACCATGTTGTTTCTACAGTAGCCCTAACCAGACAACCTGCTCTACAGAGCACATTTCATAAATACGTTATCTCGTATATAACTTGACGACATCTTAGTGCTGTGTCAGCCACCATAGTGCTTTGAAAGGGAGGGGTGGAGTGAGCCATTGGTTGAAATTTGCATCCTCGCCACTAGATGCCGCTAAATTTCATACACTGGACCTTTAAAAAGTGTTGGCCTAGCCTGTTCTGGACACGTTGAGCCGTGGTGCTCATTTGGGAGATCCATGAATGGAAGAGCGTTCAAAAACCATTTATGTCTTAATTGTTTCTTCTAGTCTGTGAGATGAACCTGTCTTAAACCTGGATTTCACAGAGATTTTAGTTACAGTTATATTTTTGAAGTAACACCAGAAACAATGTTATTATGTCTTAGTTATAAAAGAACAACCTCTCAGCAAAACTTTCTTCCATCTCTCTACACTACATAAAGAAGCGGGGAAAAAGCCAAAAGACAAACCTTAAAACTTATTTCAGTAGCAAATGAAAAAGATGTCAGATGAGATTCTATTATTAATCACGGAATCTCTTATTAACGTTTCAAATACATTTACAAACCAGATTAGTGACTAATACTGACTATAGCTCTGCTAATTACATCAGCCACAGCACCTCACCAGAAGCACATTCCTGAAATGTACAATCATATCTGAAATTTAAAATCCTTTTTATCATGTTTCATAACCATTTCACCCTGTAGCTTCCTTCAACGATTCTGTTGCCTAAACATCAGGCTGTCATTTTTAACTGGATTGATTTGGTTAAAGTATGTATTCAGGTCTGGTATGGAGCTTGGTGTGTATGAATCACACTCTGAATCACAGTGTTAATTATGAGACTAGGCCCTTTTCCAGACACAGAGCACCAGCATTAGTATGGGCTGGTAGTGAAGACTTTAATTTATCCCCTGGTGCATTGGACTGGCAGATCAGCTTCCTCTAAAGTTCACGCTACACATACTCTACGGCCAGAAGTTATACACCCTCTTATTACAGTCAAATGGCACACTACCAGTTGTGTAACCTCTCTAACTTAATATTGTTTAAAAATGATGTCTGTAATACCTTTTAATGGTCATAACTTGAGCAGCGACTCTCACAGTCTCTTTGACAACCCTGTAACGTTAGGTACTGCTTTTATTGAGCCTGAGTTGGCGGTTATTTTTATAGCTCTCAACTCTTGCAATGTTTATATCATTTGTTTTCTTCGATCTGTCAGGTATGTGTGACATGGTTCATTTTTAATACCTTCTAAAACAAAATAATTTTTCAATGAGCAGTAAGTTATTAAGTAAAAATAAACTCTTTCATTTGCCTTTTCTCAGCACCTCTAAAATGGCTCATTTACTGTCTGTTGAAACAGGTATATTTAACAAAATAATAGTGTGCAAGGAACACATTACTAGGGATGCACCGAATGTTCGGCCACCGAAAATGTTCGGCTGAAAATAGTGAAATGGCCGGATAAATTTTACCGAACATGACTCGTGATATGATCAAGCAGCAACCAGCGCAGAGAGAGAGAGAGAGAGAGAGAGAGAGAGAGAGAGAGAGAGAGAGAGAGAGACAGAGACACGCGTGCGCTTTATTACTGCCGCAAACATTTTGGCAGTGCGTGTGTGTGTGTGTGTGTGTGTGTGTGTGTGTGTGTGTGTGTGTGCGTGTGTGTGTGTGTGTGCGTGTGCGTGTGTGTGTGGAGCATTTTAAAGTGTCAGAGAAAGACACAGCACAGGACTTGCCGCACGGAAGTAAATTTCTGAATGAAAGCGTCTTTACCGGTCGGTAACTTTACTTCAGACGGACGGAAGCGGGCTGTCTGACAGTAGCCCCGCCGCTCGCGACATCCTTTGACATCATACAGTGGTCGCGTGCACACAGTTCCCTGTACTAAACAACTTCTCAAAGTATGTTCTGTGCATCCTGGCCACGAGTGCACCTTCTGAGAGAACAGTCAGCTTTTGTGGGCGGAGTTTGGAGGAGAGACGTGAACTGAAATGGTTGTCAGTCAGCATCAGTCAGAATTGCTTGCATTGGATGTTTGTTTTCTCAAATCATTTTGCAATGTAGCCTATAATAATCCCACAGTTTTAGTTTATTCGTATTTTTATCTTATAGGCCTAATGTGGAATGACAGTTTTTAATGAAGTGTTTTGTTGTAGGGGTACAGAGTAACTTACATTACATTCTTTTAGCAGTCAGTTATGCCTAATTAATATAGGCTATTCATGAAGGGAGAGGGCTCAATTTTTTTTTGAATTTACTTTGTTTTGCTCAATTTTATATTAAGTTGTATTGTATTTTATTGAAAAGCAAGACAAATTATAAAAAGCACATTTTGACTATTCAGTTTGTGCAATAGTGAAAAAAATAGCTTAATAAATAGAAGAAATGCAAAAAACCATGTTTGGTATTATTCGGCCTTCGGCCAAGTGTTTCACATCATGTTCGGCTTCGGCCAAGAATTTTCGTTTCGGTGCATCCCTACACATTACTGTTTTTCCAGACGACCAGGTTTGTTAAAGAATACATAGTTAATGAAGATATTTTGAAGAATGTTGGTAACTGAACAATGGCTGCATTGGTTTTGTGTCCTTACAATAGTACCGAACAGGTACCCCCATTGACTGGTTGCCAACATTCTTTAAAATATCTTCTTCTGCAGAAGAGAGTCACACAGGTTTGAAATGACAAGAGAGTGAGTAAATGATGACAGAATTCTCAATTTCGACTATCCATTTAAGAAAACAAATAGGGTCAATTTTAATTTCACATCGACTTAAAGATGGTTTGGCGATGCGGCGCTGCATATATTCCACTGACCAGAATACAGTATGCAAAGCCATTTCCTCATAATTCAAGAGATGTTACTTACCTTTTAGCTTGCATGCGCGACCAGTGATGGAGAGCACTTGCCGTCTGATTGGTAGTAGTGTTACAGAGGGTCTCTTTACAAAGGAATCAATTCAGGTTGGCACCTAGACACACACACACAACACCACAAGCTGGTGAATTACCCTAATGGAATATACAATCTGATCTAGCTCGTTCAAAGCAATATGATGGATGGACATGAAGCTTTTCAGAGTGAGAGCACCCAGCAGTGATTGAGGTCCAATCCATAACAAAGACTGTTGTCAGGTTCAGGGTTTAAATTACAGGAGGCTATTAGCTAAACAAGCCACTGTGTTATACACTTCCTCGCCCTCCCTTCTGCCACCTCCACAACTCAAAAGGAATAAGTGGGCAGAATCAACTTTGCCGACATCCATCAAGCGAAATGAGTTTGCAGAAGGCGAGGACCAGGCTTGCACTCAAAGGCTTCACTCGTGCCTCGCATTCAAGTGAAGAGATCTTCCTTTGAACTGTGCTTGTGCGCTCCCTAATTCTGATAATGGCTTAATGCAATCAACGCGAACAAAGGCGTCGGTTTGATTCTTTATTTGTTGGTTAAAAGAAGCTAGCGAGGGGTCAGGCTTGAAAACGTTCAGTGATTAGAGCCAAGCAGAATCTCGCCCTCGTGGCACGTTCATTAGCAGAAACTGACCTCTGCGGCTTCATGTGGTAGTTAATAACACATCGGTGCTCATGTATGGGCGAGATTCCCTTTAGTTTAGAATCTGAAGAATGGATTATTGTAGCGTCGAAGAAAGTCAATGTAATATGTGTAGTATGTCAATACATTCTGTTGTCAGACGCTCATGTATTCCAGGTATCTGCTAATTGGATGACCAGGCCATTGGACTGAGTCATATGCCTTTAAAGGGACGGGTCACCAACATTTTTTAATTCTGTCATCATTACTCACCCCTACTCACAGTTGTTTCAAATATGTACTGTATAAATGTCTTTGTTCTGACAAACACAGAAAGATATTTGATAGAATACTGATCTTGGTCACCACTGACTAGTAGTAGGAAAAATGGCAATGGTAGTGCCACATCACTGTTTGCTTTATTACATTCTTCAAAATATCTTCTTTTGTGTTCAACAGAACAAAGAAAGTTATAAAGCAATTTGTCCTACTATGGTAGTCAATGGTGGCCAAGAACTGTTTGGTTTCAAGCATTCTTCCAAATATCTTTCTCTGTGATCAGAACAAAGGAATTAGAATAAGAACAACTTGAGGGTGAGTACGTGAAGACAGAATTAGCATTTTTGGGTGAACTGTTCCTTTAAAATCCAGGTTCTGGTCACCTTTTACAAAAACATTGCAGGAATCTTAATCAGACCAAATCAGAACAGGATCTAAATTGTAAGCAGTGCTGGGTAAGTTACTCTGAAAAAAGTAATTAATTACTAGTTACTTATTACATATACAATAGTGTAATTAGATTACTCTCCAAAAAGTAGTTTATTACTTATACTAATTACTTTCTATATCCTACACTCACCTAAAGGATTATTAGGAACACCTGTTCAATTTCTCATTAATGCAATTATCTAATCAACCAATCACATGGCAGTTGCTTCAATGCATTTAGGGGTGTGGTCCTGGTCAAGACAATCTCCTGAACTCCAAACTGAATGTCAGAATGGGAAAGAAAGGTGATTTAAGCAATTTTGAGCGTGGCATGGTTGTTGGTGCCAGACGGGCCGGTCTGAGTATTTCACAATCTGCTCAGTTACTGGGATTTTCACGCACAACCATTTCTAGGGTTTACAAAGAATGGTGTGAAAAGGGAAAAACATCCAGTATGCGGCAGTCCTGTGGGCGAAAATGCCTTGTTGATGCTAGAGGTCAGAGGAGAATGGGCCGACTGATTCAAGCTGATAGAAGAGCAACTTTGACTGAAATAACCACTCGTTACAACCGAGGTATGCAGCAAAGCATTTGTGAAGCCACAACACGCACAACCTTGAGGCAGATGGGCTACAACAGCAGAAGACCCCACCGGGTACCACTCATCTCCACTACAAATAGGAAAAAGAGGCTACAATTTGCACGAGCTCACCAAAATTGGACAGTTGAAGACTGGAAAAATGTTGCCTGGTCTGATGAGTCTCGATTTCTGTTGAGACATTCAAATGGTAGAGTCAGAATTTGGCGTAAACAGAATGAGAACATGGATCCATCATGCCTTGTTACCACTGTGCAGGCTGGTGGTGGTGGTGTAATGGTGTGGGGGATGTTTTCTTGGCACACTTTAGGCCCCTTAGTGCCAATTGGGCATCGTTTAAATGCCACGGCCTACCTGAGCATTGTTTCTGACCATGTCCATCCCTTTATGACCACCATGTACCCATCCTCTAATGGCTACTTCCAGCAGGATAATGCACCATGTCACAAAGCTCGAATCATTTCAAATTGGTTTCTTGAACATGACAATGAGTTCACTGTACTAGAATGGCCCCCACAGTCACCAGATCTCAACCCGATAGAACATCTTTGGGATGTGGTGGAACGGGAGCTTCGTGCCCTGGATGTGCATCCCACAAATCTCCATCAACTGCAAGATGCTATCCTATCAATATGGGCCAACATTTCTAAAGAATGCTTTCAGCACCTTGTTGAATCAATGCCACGTAGAATTAAGGCAGTTCTGAAGGCGAAAGGGGGTCAAACACCGTATTAGTATGGTGTTCCTAATAATCCTTTAGGTGAGTGTATATCAACCTTGATTAGTTAAAAGCGGGGTAACCGATTTCCGAATTACGCTTTAGACAACTGAGTCGGGCCGAGTACCAAAACAACCTTGTAGCCAATCAGCAGTAAGGTGCACAGTGCACAGGACGGACATTAGCCGAGCCGAGCGCTGACGAAAGATGGGGGTAGGGGTGTTTTTGTTTTGGTGATTTGAACATCAACAAAGGCTAAGAGAAATCGGACACCCCGCCTTTAAGCGATTCAAGGATAGACATGAAACGGCTCTTTTAATTCATTCAAATAAATAATATAAAACTACATAAAGTAGTATTATTAACTGACCAAAGTATTACAAATGTGAGAATTATACATTAAAGCACGGATTTTAAAGTGAGACTTTGAATTTTTATGTCAGTTCCACTATTGCGCACACACATACAGTATATTACACAAACTATTTAGTTTAATTACATCAGAAGTAACTGTAATTAAATTACAGAAAGAGAGTAATCCCTTACTTTACTTTTTCAAGGGAAAAGTAATTGAATTACAGTAACTAATTACTTAGTAACTAGTTATACCCAACACTGACTGTAAGGAAAGTAAAACCAGATCCAAAGTGAATTTTGCTAATGGATTCTGCCTTGTGCCGCATTCAGGGTATATCAATTGTTCAATGATTATGATACATGTAGTAACATTAAGCATAATGAATACCAGGAATGTAAAACGCAGATCAGTCCAGACAGAATCAGGCAATGATAGAAATGCGACAGGACCATAATTGCATCATCTTAGCACCAATCATAAAAAGATTTTTTCCAAGGCAAATGACGTTTTATGCTAATATTGTGTGGTTATAGTACGGCAAATTGGGCCTATTAGTGAAAAATCGTATTTCCATGGTAATATTTTCATTGGGTCTACTTAGCACCTGCACTTGTTACAATGTGTTACAGTAAATGTATCTCTGTTTCAAGCACTTATAATTATGACATCATACAGGGGTTAAACCAGATTAAAATAACAATTGCAACATTTAAGTGGATCAAAGACATGGAAACATTAGGAGAGAAGACAAACAGCTCACCAAGTTTTCCATTACGAAACAAAAAAGCAGCTTTTACATGTACATTAATGCATTTAGCATATTATGCACAGAGCATTCAAGGTTTATATTCTTTGTTCCTATGCTTGTGTCTTGAGATTCAAACTCATGACCTTGACATTCCTACAACTATAAGTAAATAAAACAAACAAAAATGTCCAACAATCACATCCCAAATTCCCATAATTAATCTACGGCACCAAAACTAATCTGTACTGCCTTCAGTGCAGGAGGAGTTAGAAAATTGGCCTTTGGCTTCTACCATATGCTCTCTAATGCGACAGAAAAAGGAGCAGAACTTTCTTGTTAATAAAGTCATGTTTATCTCATCTGTAGTTTTTTCCCCTCAGGGACTTGCTTTGTAATCAGCTTTGAAGCCAGGGCGAATGTGGCAACAGGAAGTCCCGGCGGTCCAAACAGGAAGTCATGCCAACACCTGGCATTGCAAATTCTGACCCTCCTCTAGTGCATCCTGGGTGGGCATCTTAATTAGCTCATGGGGATGCATATTCATGAATGCTTTCAGGTACAAAGGGGTAGTACAAGATGTTCGGTAAGTGCTGTTCACCTCTTTAAAACGTAACACCAAACCACACCACACCTTGATTTTAATCAGTTGTTACACACTGGCTTCCGTGTGAGAATGAGACTGTCTTGGGGCAACAGATACAGTAAATGTAGGATACATTAAACTGATGAATGCTTAAGGAGTAGGAAATCTCAAACCGGTGCAAATGGGGTGACTTATCTGAAAACCTGTTTAAAGGAGTCATATTGCACGGCTGAAACAAATATTATGGTTTGTTTTAGATGTAATGCAATGTGTATACACGATTTAAGGTTCAAAAACGCTGTATTTTCCACATAGCGTGCATGTTTGTATCTCCTCTTTGCCCCGCCTCTCTGAAACACGCACATTTTTAACAAAGCTCATCGCTCTGAAAAGCGAGGTGTGCTATGATTGGCTAGATAACCAGTGCGTAGTGATTGGTCGAATACTGCAAGCGTGTGACGGAAATGTAACGCATCATACCATAATTGGAACATCACGTTCCAAAGCAATTGTACTGACAGGTACGCCCACCTTACTTGCATATTTGGGCGGTCTTAGTCAAATCATACCACGAACTGACGTAGATTTGTGGGGGTGTGGTTACACGAGGCGTTTCAGGCAGGTCTGGGTGAGCATTTGCTTTTAGATAGAATGCATCTTTTGTTCCGACACTTTCATTTGTGCAATTTTACGTGTCTTAATACATGCATGGACAACTTATAACACACCAAAAACACAGAAAAACACATATTCGCGCCATATGACCCCTTTAAAGTTCTGTTTGGTGCCATGTTGGTGATGCAGAAATTACACACTTCTGCTTTAACAGTTCAGAAGTAAAACACAGCGTTGTTCGCAGCCTACACAAGGTCAGTTCCTTATCTGAACTATGAACTGATTTCATATTCAAGTCAAGCTTTACTTATGCAGTTATTTATCTAATCTTAATACGATAAGCTTTAGTATGTCAGTGAACATCAGAGCATACCTAATGAAGTAGTTTAAATGCAAATGATTGTCAGATGAAAGCAAAATTCAGTTTAAAAAAACTTCAGGGACCAATGCACATCTGCACTGTGCACACATATATGGAACTTCATGAAGCATGTTTACGAGGACGGTGCATGGGGAATAGCTTCCTGCTTCTCGTACCTGTGTCCTGCCTAGCTGCCAACCACTGGAGAAGATGCTGGTGATCAAAGCATCGAAGTGTCCTTGATTCCATTCCCCTGAGGATTTGCTCTGCCTTTGTTTTTCCTCCGATTCCTCTTGCATTTTAGATTCCTCAATTAAAACTATTTTTTAAAGATCTCACCCTGCCTCGAATCCCTTCTTATTCCTCTAAGCCATCGGAAGAACTGAGCGGAATGACACGATTTTTAATCAAAAGACTAATAAAGCTGTTGTTTGATGTGAGCGAGATTTGGTTTCTATGCACACAAGCCGAGCAAATCAAAGATTAGGACATTTGTCAGGCAGAAATTGAAATAATGGATTTTTGGAGCTTAGTTTTAAGTGTTGTCCTAAAATTTGATGTCACTGTAAAGTGCGTAACATTTACAACATAACTACTGTATGTAATACAAAAATATTTGGCAGAAAGGGTTAAATCAAAATTAGGTCTGATTAGCCAAACACGATTCGGTTCAAAACTGCAGATATTTAGTATAACCGCATGTTTGTGTATGTATCACTCAGATGTTTGCAATGTGAGGCAAAGCAAGAAATGAAAATATGCCATTCTTTAAAGCTGCAAATATTTTGGGTCATGACTCATGAATAAACATTGGTTATTGAGTAAGTACGTTAAAAAGGTGTTCAAAACTGTTTTCTTATCTTACACGATTTTCAATAATTTGAGCTGGTGGTTCCGTATTGTACAGTTTTATGTTTCAAACATAGATGGCATTTTTCTCCATTCTGTTCTTGAATTGTTCGGAAGCGCTCGGGTCAAAAACAAAGGTTTTATTTTTATTTAAACAAGTTTAAATAACAGAAGAAATAAATCATCTTCATAAAGTGCAGACAATAATTGCTAAGCATCGCAATAAACACGTCTTTCTCTCTGAAACACGAAACATGTTCTCAAAAGTCTCTGAACTCATTTTAGATCCATTTGAATCAATTAAAGAGAATTAACAGACTTTTCAGCAGACTCATTGAATTATTTAGTGCATTTAATGATCCCAGCGGAATAAAACATAAGACCAATTTCTCATACTGAATAAAAAGTTATTAATGAGGGGCATTTTATTAAAAATGCTCTTACTGAAATCTGGCATCCAATCTGAGAGACGTTATGAAATGCTCTTGATAACCATGCCCTTACTGGTTACCTAGCTCATATACTGTACAATTTTACTGAGAGAATGAAATGAAACAACACTGCTTGAAGTAGAGAAATTAATGTGCTAACTTTAGCATAACATCATCTCATTAACTTTAAGGGTACAGTGTGACTGCAACCACATCTAATTTAATCAATATAAATGTAACATTGAACTTTACTGTTATATTAAGAGACATTTTTTAATTGTAAATGAGTAGCACTGCATAACGGTGATTTGTCCACATACAAAGTTAATGGATTTATTTAGAAAATATCTCTAATGCTGAGAATATTCATTTCTACCGGAAAGAACGAAGAATTATATTTATTGAACAACAGGACATTGAATGATAACATGTAATGTAAAGATTTTGGGCGTAGGCCCCGTCCAAGGTAAGTATCCTGAGGGATAAGGATTCCCGAGTTCCTGCCTGGAGATAAAGGCAGGGGCGGAGCCTACCCCCCCGGACCGAGGACAGGGACCGACCTGGTGGTGGTGGTGGGGACGGAGTTTGCACGTGTGCTTCAGTATCTGCAAACGAGAGAGAAGGTAAGTGCCATCCTTTTATACCAAGTGCTGGGGGATGATAGGCTAGCTCTGTGAGTTAATTTAGTGACGTAATGAGTATTCCTGGTAGAACTTGCGCTGAAGCTTACATTTATATATATATATATATATTAGAGCGCCTCTGAAATAATAATATGCTTGTAAATGTAAATTGAAGCTGTGGAAGCTAGTCTGTGCGATAATGAAATGTAATTGTACCCAGTGACCATTACACTAGTGAAAACAATACAGAATGTCTTTAATTAACTTTAAAGTCAATAGAGACATCTGTTACTTAAAAGAAATTGATATTGATAGTTACTTGCGTTTACTTTATCTACAAGTCCAAATTATGAAATTCATATGTATGTCCCCATCATAGGTATTTAAATTGTTATCAATGAAGTGCAATTACAGGATGCTAAATTGTGTTTATTTCTAATTATTTTAAAATTGCAATTGTTTCATGCACATTTTGACTCTTTAAGGGCTATGCTATTTTGTTTAAACACAACGTGTATGTCTGTCCACACACTGTACCTGGCTGGCATATGGTCATGCATATTGCATTTTAATGTGCATTCTTCAAATGACAACAGTGTTCGCCTACAGTAATGCATATGCACATATGTGTATTGAGAATCCCCTCTGCAGCCCTCTGATTAACAGCAGAAATGCGTAAGCCTGACATAATACCCTGCAGGCCTCTGTCTGAACACTAAACAGGACTGGGAGATGGGGATCAGGGGACTCTGGGAATGGAGAGGTGTCTGTTAGATCTCTTTCTTCCATGCAAAATGCTCACGGGAAACAACCTGCCATTCATAACAACACAGCAGAGTCTCGAGTCTAAACGTGCTTCTGTTAAATATACAAAACTCCATCAAATATTGTATTAAAATGACGGCAGTGGACAGGAGTAGGTTTAACATAATCAGAAAAATCCCCAGAGAAACCTCACAGTAACTATTGGAGAAAAAAGCTAAGAGTAGTTTTGCAGTGTTGTAACAGAAGATTATATATAAACAGTATACTGTATTTATATGTGTATATGTATATATATGTGTATGTGTGTGTACATATATATATACATATATATGAAGAAGATATATACTATATATGAAGAGTTTGGTTCCAAAATGAGATAACTCCGTTTGTTAGCTGTAGGTTGAGTTATTATGGCTTAAACAAAATAAACCAACTGCAGTTTGCCTTATATTAATTGGAATTCACAATAAAAAAACATGATTTTTATGATGTTATCTCATTTTGGAACCAAACTCTTCATAAAATATATATATATATGTATATATATATTAGAGCTGTCAAATGATTAATCGCATCCAGAACAAAGGTTTGTGTTTACATAATATTTATCTATGTACCGTGCATAATAATTTTGTATTTATAAATACAAACACATACACATGAATACATATTTAGGAAATATTTAAATATATTTATTTATATTTACCAATAATTTAAATTATAAATAAATGTTTATAAAAAAAAATATTTTTCTTAAATATATGCATGTATGTGTATGTTAATAAATACACAATTATTATGCACAGTACACAGATATATATTATGTAAACACAAACTTTTATTCTGGATGTGATTAATCGTGATTAATCGTTTGACAGCCCTAATATACTGTATATATATATATATATATATATATATAGATATAGATATAGATACATACATACATACACACACACACACACACACACACACACACACACACACACACACGCAGTATATAGCATTTGCACATATATATGTACCAAAATGATAGCTCTTTATTGCAATGTTAGAAGTGTTTTTGGCTGTGAAATCTGAACACATCCTTGCAAATCAGTCAAGTTAAAGTGTGCAACACTCAAGCTGAGCAAGACTGAATTAGATTTGTCATGACCATGTGACAGAAACAGCTGCATTTACCTTCTGTGTCAAAGCTCTGATTGAACACATGCAAATAAACAAAAAAAATAAAAAGCACATTTAACTCATTCTTATGTTCATATAATATCTAATGGTAGCTCGGTTTCCATGTGTTTGTGCTCCATCTGTTTTCAACATTTCTGTCTCTCTTGAAACATATGCACACAGTCATATGCACAAACGGCTGTGTTATGTGACAGGTTGATCACCGTTTGAAGAAGAAACTTTACCTCTCTTTACTCTGAATTACTTATGAGACATTATTATAAGATCAAGACTTTAAAACTATATGAAAATGAATACAATGTGTGGTGTCTAACACTATAACCAAATCTTGAGCGCTCAGATTATTAAAAACTCTAATCTTATTTTTTCCATTTTAACTGCACAGCAAAATGGAAAGTTTCAATCTCATAATTTAACTTCCAAGAAACAGGTGCCTATTCCTTTATAAATCCATATTTTCTTCTTTCATAAGTTTCCAGGCTGCTAAAGTGGGTGATTCTGTTGATGACCTATTTGAATTTACCAATGCTTGTGAAGTTTATAGCAAATTAAATCCTGCTGTGTATTCTAATAAATTGCAATTAACTTTGCCAGAGCAAACACCTACAGTAAGTATAACACCCTGTATAGGTCAGGCATAAAATTGAAACTGGATATTCAATAAAGATCTGCACTAAATAATTTGTTTTAGCTAGTGCTGTTATCATAATTAACATAATTATGATAATTTACTAATTATAAACAACAATAATAGAAAAATGTTGTACAACTCATACACTCAAAAAGGGCTGTATTATACTGTATACAGTTAGTTTATGTTATATACTATGTGTTACATCAGATAATACATATACAGTATATACATACGCATAAAGAATAATACAATACTATAAGTGCAGCTCTCTACATCAGTTATACATGAAAGGGATAATCCACAGCCGTGCGTTAAAGGGTTTTAATGCACGACGTGGAGGCTAAGAACCTCTGCGAAGTGCATTAAAATCCTTTAACGCACGGCTAGCTGTGGATTATCCCGCTTATACCATGGTCATTTGCCAAGTTAAATCTTTTATTGATGTTTACAGTGAAATTTTAGTTCAAACAGGTGAAAATGACAGTGATTTTGTCAGTTATATTTCAAATGGAATCAAACTTACTGGAGCTACCTGTGCGTTAAAGGGTTTTAATGCACACCTCCAGCCAATCAGAATTGAGTATTCAAAAAGACCATGGTATAATTACAAGATATATAAGAACAGTCAACAAATATATACAGTATATAACATTATTTATATATATATTTATGTAGGTCTGTTAAGCATTGAAAAGAAATCACATGTCTGCTTGATCAAGCTTATGCTTGATAGACAGCTGGTGCCTGTGTGTATCATTGATAAACACACACACACACATACATTGTTGCCATATGTTGAGTCTTGGTTCAGTGCGCTCTCTGATTTGACTGCATGCAGAAGAGAAGGGCTCTAATTGGGTGTTTTCGAAACCAGATGTGCAATAAATTCCGTGTAGAACAAGATTATCATCAGTGGCACTGAAGAGTGAGACAGAGCTATGGCCCCAAAAGTCTATTAGCTCGGCCCATTTGCAGAAAATGGAGAGACCGGATTAGTGAGACGGGGAGGGGACGAGGAGAAGCAGAGTTTAGACTGAGGTGCGGGAATCATGGATATCTAAGACATCGTAATGAGCTGCATCGCCTGTCATTACCCCGGGAACACGAGTGCTCCGGTGAATCTTTTTGATATTTTGATTAATTATTTGGTTTCTCGCAAATATATTTCATCTCGTTCGGTTTAATAGTGTTTGTAATGGACTGCGTAGCCGGGCTCTTCGTGCAAGAATAATCTCGATGGACAAACTGGCCCGAGTAGCCGAATCACTTTCCCATATCAAAATCATTACTTGGCATTTCCCCTGATTGAAAGAGGCTAATTGTTCAATCAGAATGTGATCATGCATATTTATGTGATCATATATCATTAGCCCAAACAGAGGTCTGTCATGCAGAAATGAGGGGAGAATTTCCCATTCGCACTGGTGTCGAACTCAGGTTTCGATAAGCTAATAATTAAATTGCCTCAATTTCTAGATGATCTGCCTGGAATCAAGGCACAACCAAACTGGGACAAGCCCTTGCCTGAAGGTGAGAAGATAGAATCTGCATGTAATTCGTTCACTTCATTCTAGGAAATCACATTTCAGTGGAATCTGTTTCATTGAGGCAACCTCATGCAAATCTCACTACGGAGACAAAGATGCATCTTTTTAATCGCCCATTTCTCTCCCAAAAACTATTCTTTGCCTCAAAGGGGAAAACGTATTAAAACGCATAAAGATCTGTAGCCAGAAGTGTGTTAGAGAAATGGAAATTAAAGACTGCACGTGTGAGAAATAGGTTTTCTCGAATTCGACTCTTCGACTTATCCCAAGGTGATGCTTTGTGCTCATTTTGACTTCATTTTAGACTTATGGTTGCATAACTACAACTAATGAATCTGTGTCCATCACACAAGAAGAATGAGATTAGCATTTCCGCTAGCAAGCCTGGAGCATGACCTATAGCTTCTCTTTTTTCTTTGTCATTATCTGTTCCTGAGATATATTACTTATGCGTGCGGGGCATGGAAGCTCTTCAAAGAAAGCTTCTTCATTCATTTTGCTTGAGCAAAGAAAGAAATATGTTCTAGACTACAAAGTGTTCTCTGTTAATTTGTAGGAAAATTATCGTTTGCCATGCACCTACTTTCTATTAAAGATTCTTGTTTTAAGGATCCATCAGATTTGGTTATCTTTAACCATTAAGCTATCCTGTGTTAAAGGAACACTCCACTTTTTTTGGAAATAGGCTCATTCTCCAACTCCCCCAGAGTTAATAAATTGAGTTTTACCGTTTTGGAATCTATTCAGCGATCTCCGGGTCTGGCGATAGTACTTTTAGCATAGCTTAGCATAGATCATTGAATCAAATTAGACCAGACCTTACGAAAATTGACCATGGTTTTACTACAGTTAAAACCAAAAAAACATGGTTACTGTAGTAAAACCATGGTTTTGCCCTAAGTAATCAATGCACCAAAAAACCATGGTTACTACACTTGTACCACAAAAAAACGATGGTTAATTTTCGTAAGGGAGTAGCATCGACCAAAGAGAATGACCAAAGAGTTTTGATATTTTTCCCATTTAAAATTCGACTCTTCTGTACTTATATCGTGTGCTAAGACAGGTGGAAAATGAAAAGTTGCGTAATAATTAAGCAAATTTGCTGCCGTAACATGGCCGCAACAGGCGCAGTGATATCACGCAGCGCATTTCGCATGTGGAAATGCGCTGCCTGATATCACTGCGCCTGATGCGGCCATGTTACGGCAGCAAAGTTGCTTGATTATCATGCCGGAATAGGAGTATAGTTCCTAATCATATCGGCCTAGAAAATCGCAACTTTTCATTTTCTGCCGGTCTTAGCACACGATATAAGTACAGAAGAGTCAAGTTTTAAATAGGAAAAATATCAAAACTCTTTGGTCATTTTTGAACGCGAGGCTACTGGTCTAATTGGATTCAATGATCTATGCTAAGCTATGCTACAAGTGCTATCGCCAGATCCGGAGATCAGCTGAATAGATTCCAAAACGGTAAAACTCAATTTATTAACTCTGGGGGAGTTGGAGAATGAGTGTCTTAAACACGGTTTTGTCAACAGAATTTTATAATACATTTAATAGCTCGCTTCAGCACATTAAATGCATGGTTCACATAAAAACACATGAAGTGTTTTAAGCAAATGAAAACCTCCATAAGGGAGATGTTGTTCCTCTTCAATTTAAAGCACTCACTACTCCAACCAGATGGAAATCTATTTAAAAAACCACAGCTGCCAATTTTTATGAGTGACACTTCACTGGTATGTCAGCTGTACAGGTCTGTCCATATAAACAGCATTTAAGCATCCTCTCTACAATAACACGCTACAAACTTCATGTTCTATTCACAGTGAGTGCCCACGTGGGCACTTGTAATGCCCTTTATTTGTGGCACATTAAAATGGAAACTTCTGGTACTTTTGTCTTTGTGCCAACAGACTCAACCTCCCACACGCATAACAAACAGATCAAAAAGAGAAAGCTATGAAGTACAAAGGAAGAAAACAAGAGAGAAAAAAGTCGAGAAACAAATTCCATCTGTCCTGATTTAAATTTGTTTTGTAAAAGGCTGCAGAGGTGCCTTTCACAACTCCAGAAGGTGACACTCCTTGAAGGTTCGACGAACCCTATGAATATCATGATGTGTGTGTGTGCGTGTGGTTAAGCTTTCAGATAATATGGAATTCAGGGTACACCTGTAAGGCAATAGGAGGCATAACCAATCAGAAGACAGCATGAAAGCCGAATGAATCTGGAAACTTAATAAAAAGTCAAAGCCACCAGCTGCACACATGGCGATAAAGGGCAAAAGTTCAAGTGAACATCTGAACTCGCAGGTTGTTTTCTGAGAAATTTTTCTGACAGGTCGGAGACTTAAAATTTTCACGAGGTCTTATGTTCGTGGTCCTGTGGCGAGCTACAAATGTTTCCAATTTACATTTTCTCTGAATGGCGACCCGTAAGTCCTTGGGAATCCTGGCGTTTTCTTGTAACTTTTCCTCCTGCGGTTTTTTAAAGTTGAGAAAATTAGCGGGACGTGAGAACAGGACCGCACACTCTCATTTTTCTCTTGGATAAAATGTTTGCTGCTGGTCTACATCATCATTTGGCACTTCTCTGCAGTATGTCACAATATCTCACAATGGCCAACTGCTGGTTTAAAATCTGCGAACGACTGATCAAGACACTGAAAACTAAATTGAAGCAGCAGAGTGTGAAGTGAAAAATGTAAATAAGACAACATTATTTATCCCGGCAAAATAACTAGAAGCCGTTTCGCAAACATTTCAGACTTCTGCGAGAAAAGTGACACGGTGGGTCGTCATCACATCTCAGTAATGTCATTTACGCTCATATGCCTTGAAAAAAGGTTCCCCCAGCAGTTCTGTGCAGGCGAAACGGGCCGACTGTTGTCCTGCTGGCTTGCTGTATTTTATACAGAAACCCATCAGGCATGACAGGGGCACCTGCGAGCTGAAGAAAGAGGACCCCTGTGAGTTTAATCACCTCTAATACAAGATTATCCAGGTGCCAGAGGACATAATCTTCAGCAAAATACATCACCTGTCAACAGCTTCCACAGAACATGATCACCCCCTTCCACAACACATCGCCTCTTAATCGTCATTGAAGTCACTCAGCTGGAAAATCACAGAGAACATGTCCACTGTGTTATTTCTCTTCACGAAAACTGTCAGACTGTCCTTAAAATTGAGGAGAAAAATGTGCATTTTTAACACGGATAAAACCCTGGGTTCCAGGAGCCTGCTGAATTAACAAAGGCTTTTATTTCTTAGCCATGAGAGACAAAGTACATTTAATGGCATATTTACCCCAGTTAACACCAATAAACACTAACTAAATGTTTACATGCTAAACATACTGTAGATCCAGCTATAAAGACCAACCAATTGAATTTATAAGACCGGCCGTCTTTCCTTGCAAATCTGTCCCACAGACGCTGCAAACAATTGCTCACCTTTGTTTGCAATGCTCGCACGACAATAAATTCTGTTAGCTCATGACTTGAAGGAAAAACGAAACTTGCTTTTTTATTATTTAATTCAATAGCTGATCGTCCTCCTCTGCCTGAACCACAGCGGATAACTTCAAACGCTCCAATTCACTGTCTTTATCAACATCTTTCCCTTCTGCTTCATAAATACACATTGCATCAGTATGGCATCAGAATCTCCTTCTTTTGCTCTCTGTATTCAGGTCTGATCTCTCCTTCACTCCTCTGACCCTTCTCCCACTCTCTCTCGTGCTCTTTGTGAACAAAGAGTGCCGGCTCATTACTGAGGAGAGCCGAAAGAGGGGAGGTGTCAGACCTCGGTTCTTTATCCATGAGACTAGAGACGGATAAATCAAAGCACCGTGCTGCTCACATACAGAAATAACAGGCATCTTTACACACTCGGACGAACGGAGAGATGTCAAAGCGAGATATCGGCGATTTTTTAAAGAGTGCTTGCTTTTTATAGGCGTAAAAGTATGCCTTTCACTTTTGCCTGACTGTGTGTTTGTGTGTCGTCCTATGGCATTCCTATTCATCTTAATGCCACTTGCTCAGCTGGCACGGCAGGTCTTTGCCATCTTTGTTCAAGGACCAAAAAACTCACAGAGCCGTAAATGTCATGTAAGTCTACAGCCACAGTCATGGCATATCACAAGCCCTCTGTCAAAAAAGTAATAAATACTGAAAAAACAATGCCCAAAGAGAAATATGAAAATTAAAAGTATACGTTTTGAGCCACAGAAAAAATGAAGATACCATTTCAACATGTTCAGTTTTTCCTTATTTATTATTTATAGGTATGTGTTTAGGTAAAACTTTGTTTCATTCTGTGAACTACTAACAATATTTCTCCCAAATTTCAAACATTGTTTCTATTTGGATTTGTTTGCAAAAAATGAAAACTGGCGAAACGGGTTAAAGTAACAGGAAAGATGCTCTGTATTGAACAAGAAAGTTCATATTCACTTTTAAGCAATACAAGTGTAATATGGAAAATAATAAAAATTATGCAATTATGCATTTTTGGTGATAACCTCGCTTTTAATCACAGTTTTCATATGTCTTGTCGTGCTGTCAGTCTTTCACATTGCTGTTGGATGACTTTGTCACCCCTGAGGTTTGATTTTGTTCAAATTCAACAGACACTGGACTGAAATGGCCACAATACATCTAGAAACGCTGCTTAAATGAAAATTTGGAATGGTCTCTTAATTTGTACAGCCGCTGTATATCCCAATAATCATGTCATTTGAAATCCTTAAAATGTCATCTTCCCTCAAGTAAAGCATCTAATGAACTGTATCAAAGAAGTTGTCCTATCCTAATTCCCGTTCCCATGGCTTCATATAAAGTCATCTGAATCTGTTCACAACCGTTCAATATGCAGATAAAACTGCATCTGTCAGGAATCAGACACGGCCGTCCCCTTGCATGTGGTACAGAGCATGAACTTGGTTTTATTTAATGAGTCCCCAGTAGGTCATCATATCAGTCTTACGGTATAAGCCATGATGACCAATAAAGATTATAAAACTTGACAGAAGGTCTGACTTGGTATTCAAGAATGCGCTGCTGTGACCAGAACAGGCTCCATAATAGATGAAGAGGAGAGGTGTCAGTCAAACGCATCCCCGCGCACTGCATTCAGGTCCCATAATAAAATATTCAGAGAGCTAAAAGTGTTGGTGGATTCAATCATGTGTACTTAGCCGCTGTTTATTTGGTGAAGAACACAATTAAACACAGCGGCACTTCAAAGCCTATTAGTGTACCTCGACCCACGGTCAACTTTCAATCAAAACCCGGGGAGACAATGCGGGGGTAATGGAATTTTAAATCTACCTGGGAGATGCCTGGAGATGGCTTGCCTGACTTATAGGTGTTTGTTTGATATTAAACAAAACCTGTTTGTTTGTTTTTTTGTCTGTTTGTGCAGCAAAGGAACAGGTTTTATTGTCTAATTGTTCTGCCAAGACTTTTATGGGGACACTGGGAGATGTCAGAGAAAAAAAAAGTCATGAATTTTTACAGGTTTGCATGGACATCTGGACCAACAGCAGGCCAGGTGCATTCATCTTTAAATATCTGAATACACAATGCAAACCTTAATCACTTTCAGTCGATGGTCCATTTGCCGTGCCAATCCATTTCCATTTTCCCCTTTAGCCTTTGTTGTTATTGTGGGGTCTCAGATAATCGCCACCTCCGACGGAAGAATAAACTACATCACACACAGAAGATGAATCTACAACATACAGAAGATTAAACTGCAGCGTGCACAAACGATTTAACTGCACCATGCACAGAATATTAAACTGCAGCATACAAAGAACATATTTTTACTTACTTTGAGTGTGCCAAAGTTTTCAAGCTCTAAGTCAAATGGTTTCCAGGGGAAACAGGCAGCCGTCAACCCTCCCAACAAAGCCCCCTGTGTACGCAATCCCGTCAATGTATTCCTAGTGAGAGCCAAGCTCCCCAATGTTGAGAGTCACAGGCCCTCCACAGCCATAGATTTAATTGTGATTTACACCATTGCACTCTGCAAATTGTTATGTCCGAGACGCCTGAGCCTTTAAGCCCCGTCGATTATATTTCTCTGGCTAAAGGCTGTCAATCTACCCCACTGTTTACCTGCGAGGCTGATTAGCAAATGTGCCGCCAAAGCCCGTACCAGAAAAAACCCTCAAATCAATTTCCTTCCAGACGCCCAATTCTCAAAGCTTCTGTCTTTCACATACAGCCAGAGCGTGTACGCTTGCATGGGCATGTGATTGTCGAAGACCTTTTGCCTACCCTTGTCTTTTCCTCTTGACCTTAGACCCCTCGATCCTCCCTCCGACTGACTGCCCGGTCAGGCAATAATGTGATTTCTGTCAGTCGAAAACGCTCTGCGGGTGACTCACGTGACCTCTCACGTGTTGCTTCTGATCCTGCCCCGAAGAAGCCAACGGCTTTATGACTCACAGAGCCGACTCTTTCTTTAGCTTTAAATTACAATCAGGCCATCAAAAGGAACTTTAAATCACCTCTAATGGAAAAGGTATGCACAATTATGTGAAATATCGAAGGACAATTCGCCGAGAGAAAAGTCTTGCCTTTCGAGTGGCTTCAATTTAGAGGTTAATCAATAAGACTCTCATATCGGAGTAAATAAACCGAGGCTGAATCAATAAGACTCTCATATCTGCCATCAGTTGTTTGTCCAAAGCGGAACAGCAGTGGTCTTAGCGAGCGTAATATTGTAGTTTGTGCACAGCTCGATTGTGTTTGGTGGCAAGCTGTTCCCTTTTTACTTTTTTGATGTAAACACCCATCTTTGTTAGGCTGCACTGGATGTTACATACATCATTGTTAAACTGAGTGACTTGATTTGTGACAATAATTGTGATTGTCACCCTAAAACTGGCTAGCGTGATCTGTGCCCCCAGGACTGTGGAATGGTCAAACGTGTCTAAAATGTTGTTGATTATTACGTTAGCCTCTGCTGCCAGAATCCTACACATGCTGCGTGCCGCTGTGATGAACTGCATGCTGGGAGTGTGGCATTTGGCGGAGAGTGAGCACTGATCACTGAACACCACCAGTGCGACACAGTTCTCGGGACATACGTCTTCCAGCATCTTCATTCCACCACAAGCTGCTTTCGAGCTGTAAATAATATTTTATTTTAAACAGGTGGAGGTAATAAAGTGGTTATAGGTTTATATAGGTTCACATACTGTCACTGAATTTACTGTAAATCAGCTAATTATGCCACACTGGTTTCTTAATAAATAACAATTACAACATTCAATTAACTTATGATGTTAATAATATTTTATTTTCGATGAAAAAGTGAAGAGAAAAAGTGGCTGAAGCTGCTATGCAACATACAACATACATAATAGAATAAAACATCAACAGTTGACAGCTGTATAACTTTGTTGAATACTGCATAATAGGAGTCCGAGTTGCTTTTTTTATTATTTATTATTACTCAGCGCTCTGGAATACTTACATTTACATTTATGCAGACGGCAGACGCTCTTATCCAAAGCGACTTACATTCCATTATGCTACACATTTGTTTCTAAGTATGTGCAATCCCTGGGATCAAACCCACGACCTTGGTGTTGTTAGCACCATGCTCTAACCACTGAGCTACAGGAAAGCTAAAAGAATACTTGATTCTGATTGGTCAGCCACAACATTTCAATTTATATTATTCCCAGATAACAACCGCCTAAAACTAATAATAGTCATCGGGGTACTGCCAGTCATCTTGACCTTACAAATAATTGAGTAACAAATAAATAAAATTGAATATAAAAATGCTATAAAATAATGGGCTTATATTTGCAAATGATTGAACCAAATTACATTTTTGTCTTGTTTGAATGTAGCGTCTTGGCTAAAAGGGATAGTTCACCCAAAAATCTAAATTCTGAAAATTCATCATGTACTCACGTTCTTGTCATTTCAAACCTGCATGACTTTCTTTCTTCTGCAGAACACAAAAGAATATATTCTGGAGAAAGTTGGTAACCGAACAGCGCTGGGACCCATTTACTTTTATTGTATGGACACAAAACCAATGCAAGTGAAGGGGTGCTGGTTGACAACATTCTTCAAAATATATTTTTTGTGTTCTGTGGAAGAAAGAAAGTCATACCGGTTTGAAATGACACGAGGGTGAGTCAGTGATGAAAGAATACGCCCTTTTCACAATGACGTCACTTAACTTCCGCCTTTTTGCAAAGCTGTGTATCATAGCATCCGTCTTGCAACAAACAAGAAGAAGAAGAAGAACTTCCGTTTTGCCGTCGCGCTGGAATTTAACAACAGTGAGAAAAAAAACTGACAGAACACGTATTCAAGTACTTATCCTAGCACCTTCGCTAACACAAAAAGAAAACAAAACGCTTACCTTCATAATCAAACAGGTACTGTTCAACGAAGAATTTGTATCCTTTCTCTAGCTTTGATCTTGTCGTTAGCGGAAATTTGTCTGCAAGACGTTGTACATCATCTAGACGTATTTGTGGCAGATGTGCAAGCCACTTGGTAAACTCCATTCTGAGGCGCTAGCGGAAGTAACTTCTTCTTCTTCTTGAGTTTTACTGGAGGTTGGCAAATCAGCTTATAGGTGCATTACTGCCACCTTATGAACTGGAGTGCTAGCAGAAGTAATGATACACTGCTTCACGGCAGAACGGAAGATGCGTGACGTCATGTGAAAAGGGCGTATTCACTTTAAGGACAATAGGAAACAGTTTTTTGGCAAAAAAAACTTGTACTTGTTACAAATGAGCGAATAAAATATTTTACAGACATATTTGGTGTCCAACAGTTTTGTATCTGTTCTTTTTACCCAATCTTTCTTTTAAACCCTCCGCTTTTCTCTTCAGCAGCATTTTATTCTATTATCCTCCAGGTTTACTTTCCAAGTCCCACAATAACGCAAATAAAATCTCCTATAATCATAAGAAGAACCTGGAATATTGTATTCTCACACTTGAAATCCCTTTCCCAGGCATTGTTTAAGGTTTTGTATTTGCTCTTTCTGCTTCAGCTGTGTGGACTCTGGTTTATTGTGTATTGTTTTCATTTGTTCCTGTTCTGCCTTTCAGCCCATCCAGATCACACTGGCAGAGGCATCCAGCTTCTGTGTCCACAGCCGCCCACCAACCACCGAACACCCCCGACCCCCCCCCACCACCCTCCAATTTCAGGACTGCAATCCAGACCTGGCATCCCATCTGTGCAACTGTGCACCCCCTCACCTATCCGCCTGTCCGTCCAAAAACACATAGCAAGGTGACAGAGAGAGCCAGGACACACAAACAAGCTGTGATGCTTTCACCATTGAAAAAAGCCACATTGACTCAACCAACAACATGAGCTGGGGGCGGGACTTGTGTTTCAAATAAATCATTGTATAATAAATAAATGAATAATAAATAAATAAATAATTCAAATAAATTACCTTAAAGGGATATTTCACCGGCAAATATTAAAGATGCAAAGCGCTATTTTCGACAGGCAAATGACACCACACCGCGTCTGAAATTATAAACTGCGAATTAACTCTCGCTCGTGTTAAAATAAAAAAAACATGCACCGTTCTCGTGATCTGGCAGATTAATCCTTTTGGAATAATGCCCAAATCACTACAATTTTGTAATGGTTTTAATGCAAAAAGCTAATGGTTCAGAATGGTATTTTATTGGAAACTATTCATTTCTGTGATGGTTTCTTTTGGGTTTCTTTTGTTTTTATATACATTTATAATCAAATCTCTTGAGACCAATCTGTCATAAACAGGTATTTTTTGCTTCATTTATATATATATTCTTTAAATGGGTTTACAGGGGGCGCGACCATGAAAAGGTTGAGAACTGATCAAACACAATTCTTCAACATAGCTAACAAAATAATGTGTTTTTATTTCCCATTGTGAAGTGGTCATTATTATAGAGGGTGAAATTTGTTCCATTAGTTAATTTGATTTGATTTTAATGAAAACATTTATTTTTATTTAATCCTTTAATTTGCCATAATTGGATGAGGATCACATTCAGGAGACATTCATGTGGAAAATTTCAGCAGTAAATTGGTTCAAAGCTTTCTCTTGAAATTGTTTGATGGAATCAGATGCATGGACATTAGTATGTACAGCGGTGTTAGACATCACGAGATCTAAAGTTTTATTAACATCAGTGACACGGAAAGAGCAAGACTGTGCACGTGACGCTCACTATTCTCACTGCTGATACTGATACCATAATTACTTGCATTGAATGAGGCTAATTAAGATAACATTAACATAAACATTTTCAGTTTCATTTCAGCGATATAAAGGACTAAACTAACAAATACCACTGAACACGCAAAGAGAATTGCATTATAGACATCACGGGTCACCATTCGGATTCCTTAACTTGATAAAAATGATCTTGTTTACAACAAATAAATGACAACCGCGTAAATAAAACTGGAGATGAAACGACACTGTGTAATGCAGACTCTGATCTGTGGAAGCAGAACTAATTTCAAATATGTCAAGCTTGAAATTACTACACAGACGCTGCCAAAAATATGGACGTTTGTTTACAATCCATATCAGGGGGGATATCTAGGTTTAGCGAGTAAATACATGGGTTGGGATGAGGCATGCTAATTAGTACTCGAGACTTTGTGTGGCTTTGCAAATTACTTACACGGCTTGATAAAACAACTCTCAACGGCAGCAGTGATGTGGAGAATTTCAAATGTGTCCGACAACAAATCTGCAGGAATTCCCATGGCAAGTTTTCAGCCCCACCTGTCTGGAGCCTGCGACTCAGACACCAAAATAGCTGATTTTGTGATATAATTCATATGATCAAAAAACTGTTTAAAAGAGCAACTTGCGGTTAGCTGCTGTTTGGCTAAAATTCAACCGGCTCATGAGTCAAAGTGCTCTTGGAAACTGTAACGTTTGATAATATAGGGTAAGCTCTGTTCTGTCACCGTTGGCCCACAAGTCAAACATTGAAGTTGGAATGCTGGAATAGCTGGAATGAACTTGCAAGGAGGGCAAGGTTCAACGTTCAAACATAAGTGCTTTGCATTTCTTTTGAGAAGAGATCCTGCTAAATGTCAATGCATGCAGATGCTCCCAAGGTGTGCCCTCAGGTCTTATCGTTGCTAGATTTTTTTTGCATGAAAAGGAAAAAATCCTTTTAGCTGAAATGTGTGAAGTATCTTCATCCACATCTTAATGACCGTTTTAGAATGAATGGTGCCATTAGTATATCATGACTGCCATTAGTATATCATGACTTTCATTAGAAGTATTTTTTTAATTTATAATGTAATGTGTAAAGTGTTGAATTCCAACATGTCGGTTTTAATTAGATGAGTTCTATTCATTGCAATAAACGACTGGCCATTTTTTCCTGTGTTTAAGCACAAGTTAATGAGTTTCAGCGCTCTGTGAAAAAGGACACACATCATCTCAGAGAGCTGTAATCCTGCTAATAAAGCCCAACAGTAGTGAAGTGCTCCTGATTTTGTGGAGTGTGCTGGACTAATTGAATGATTGACCTACAGACATCCTTCTGTGCTGTTGTTAATTCTTCTCACCCTCCTCTATAGTTACTCACAAAGTTTTTTTCTTACTTAATCACTAGGTACTGTATACTCTGGGTTATTTTCACCCCGGGGTTGGGTTAAAAAGGGACAAAGCCAGCCACTGGGTTAAATGAACCCCGACAATGTTTATGTTTGCCCCAACAATGGGTTAAAACAAAGCACCATACACTCTTAAAAATAAAGGTGCTTCACGATGCCATAGAAGAACCTTTTTTTCTAAATGGTTCTTCGGGGCTAAAAAACGTTCTTCAGATTATAAAAAGTGAAGAAAGAGATGGTTGCTTAAAGAACCTTTGACTAAATGGTTCTTTGTGGAAAATAATCCAACATTATTTAGAGTATAGACAAATCCAGCTGTTGGGTTTACAATAATCTAAGCTGTTTCAACCCAAAATGTATCAAGTATGTACATTTTCAAGGTTTATTTCGACCAATGGTTGGGTTTGTCCATATTTTACTCAACCATGAGTTGTAACAACCCAACGTTTTTTTCAAAGTACTCAAGTAAAGATTTCAATAAGATTTCAACGTCAGGCTCTACGCTATCCACAAAATATCCATTTCTTTTGCACAAAAGGTTCAACAGACTATAAAACAAAATTAGAAAATGGTTCTTTTAAGAATTTGACTGAAAGGTTCTTTGGGGAACCAAAAATTGGTTCATCTATGGCATCGCTGCAACCCTTTTAGCACCCTTTTTTTATTATTCTTAATCAGACAACAAGTTTACTGTCAGAGATGAAAACCCTGTTACTCAAGACTGCGTCTTGTTTACCTGAAGACGGTGACCCCTGTTGGCTGACGGGGGCGTGTGTTTTGTGAATGTGCAGTGAGTGCATGGGCGTTTGGGAACAAACGGGCAGGGCAACTAGAGGTGTGGGTAGCTTCACTGCTGGCCTCAGCGCTTTCCAGGTAAACTTCTGACTCCAACACCCTATGAGAGAAAAGAACGCCCCGAAAGCACATCCTCCTCCCCCTTCTCTCCCCAGCTGCGTTCTCTTTGAAAATCACCTTCAAAACACTGAGGAGAATAATTTACGCAAAAGAGAAAAGTTAAGTACTGCAAAAGCAACGTTTCTTTTCTATTTTTCTTCCTTACTCGTGTTTTTCCCCACTTTGTTCTTTTCGGTGTCAAGGACTGAAGGATTGGTGGCAAGAATGCTGCAGGTGTGCAGGGCCCCCGGGGACTTTCCCCTAAACGCCAGCCAGACAAACAGGGGGACACATTTCCCTGCACAGCGCCTCGATGGGATTGGAGCATTTCTGCGGTGTTCAATCACAGCTCATTCCAGAACGATTTTACCGTTTTTCAATGCATCCCTGAAGTAATGGGAACAAAACCCTGGGGACCGTGTCAGCGCAGACCCAAAGGACTTCCAAGTCTTTTAAAACCCAGACAACAGCGCAGCATTAGCAGAATCGCACAATTAAAGTCTTGATGTTAGTTCTAGCACAGACTCTTTGCGATGCTAATGCAAAGCTCATTGATAACACACAGAGAACATTACGCTGAGTGACTCCAACTCGCATCTATGGAATTATAAAACACAGTACTACACAACGCCTCAAGCCATTTTATACAGAGAGTGGACACATTTGAACATAATTCTGTTATGTGCCTCGTGAACCCACAGCGTCACACGCTCGGCGAGGAAACGCCTGGGTATCTCTCTGCAGACAATCAGTCATCCAGAATATTTATTCACACAGAAATGGCTGTGATGATTACATGTATTTTCTACTCTAATGACGAGTGTGTTTATGTGAAGGCACCCTGCCTCTCTTCCTTTGAGTTCACACTGTTCCTCCTTCCTCTTTCTGTCCTCAGTGCTGTATTCCAGGGGTGCAAGTTTACCCCTGTAAATTGCAATGTTTTTGAGAATCTGGTGCAGTGATCTTAAGTCTGATGTGCTGCATATTGACAAAGCGGATGAAGTACTGTACGTCTCTCATAATGTTCCATCTGGCCTCAAGATCATTGACCCTTCTGCTCAAAATCATCCAGGCATGCCTAAAGGTTACCAGACTTCTGCCCCTTAGTTGTAAACGTAGTGTCTTTATGCACTGCTGAATTCTGTCACTGATTGATCTCCATTTGAAACAACACTGAATGATGCAGAGACTTTAGATCTAAGTTGTTTATTGTTGGTTTTTAGTCGGGTGACTTTTTCAAATCCTTTTTTGCAATTCTTCTCTTCCATCTTCCAGGTAAAAAGAGGGCAGTACGTACACTTAAAGTACATTTCCATAATGTACTTAGTGCTTGTTGTCACGCGTTCATTTTGTACTTACTTAATATACAAACAAGAGTTTATTGTATTTCTATTTATGGTGTCTCAAAAAAGTACAGTTGAGTTTACCTAAAACTAATATTTTGTATAAGTGAAAATTGAGCACTAAGTACATTTAGTGTATATTTTTCAATATGTATTGACAAATAAAACATGTATAGGTTGATTTCCCTGAAATGTTTGTTTGAGCCTGAAACAGCAACGTTTACTTTTCACTATTCAACAAATTGTTCACCAGTCCTTGTCTCTAAACATTTGACCTTTTAGGTCAAAACGTTGTATATTTTAATAAATAATTCTGGGAGCAGCAGTGACAGTGTGCCGATTTTTGTTGTTTTTTATTACTAAAAATAAATTAAATGTTGATCATAATCCCGATTATTTTGGCCAATATTGAGATCCTGATTATTTAACACGATTTCTCATTAACTTTTAAAACAACATTTTTTTTAAATAATAGCAGAACCACTGTAAAGGAAAGTTATGCACTGCAGATTTATACCACAAGAAAAGCGAGGATCCTTGTAAAATGGAATGCAGCACAATAATCGTTTTACATCGATTATTTTGTTTTTGTAATTTTCGAAGGCCAAAATTGACAATTACGATTAAGGCTGAAACTATTCCTCGAGTAACTCGAGTAATTCGAATACAAAAAATCATTGAGGCAAATTTTGTTGCCTCGAAGCCTCGTTTAATCCATTTAACTACAGTACATACGGAGCACTGCGTTTCCCCACGGACCGTTATTACTGACGCACAGCCCGCTAAACTCTATACATGTTACAGGGCTCTCAAGTCTCACGCATTCACTGTGAGACACACGCATTTTAGTCCGCTCACACGCTCACACGTATTTCTCATGCTGATAAATAAGTGATAGCTTATTGAAATGGTGAACTGCTATTTTACTTAGTTTTAGTCTATTTTGCGAGTGAAACTTGTTTTCGGCTGCATTGAGTCCATCAAACTAGATGTGGACTTGTGGACGCCGAATCCTGTTATTTACACATAACAGGTATTTACAGTATTTGTATTATATTGCATTTTGAATTTAATATGGCAATGGAATGTACTAAATGGGCTTAGTTTTCACAGATATTAATGTATGCAATTTCAGCAATAAAAACTTTAATTGTTCTAAAAAGGAAACAAATTAGTTGTTTTACTCATTTTAAGAGACCTGTCTTATTTTCCCTTGTATATTTAGTATTGCTTTTTAATAAAGAATTCACGATTAATCGATGGAGAAATCAGTAGAATACTCGATTAGTAAAAGAATCGATAGCTGCAGCCCTAATTACGATTAATTTTCGATTAATTGCACAGCCTTAATTAAATGTAGACAAAAAATACATGTAAAATAAATTTAAAAACTAAATATGCCATTCTAAAATATATACAGTACACTGTTTAGACTAAACATCATTGTCTTGCCTTACTTTGTCAAATTCCAGTCAAGTTAATGTATCTACAATGTATCAGATGTATTATATTTACATGTATTATAAAATTAAACTTCTAAAAAGATTGTCATGTATCATCCAACAGCCCATATTCATCATATAGCAGTTGTTATTTTAGTGCAAATGTTTATGTTAAATCAATACCAGATGGTGTTGGAATGAATATAGCTAAGACGTACAATTAATAAAGACAATTACTTCTCAACTTTAACAGTGACATAAGTCTGATAAGCATTGTGCCTGGAAAAAATATAACTTTACTGCTACCTTGAACAGACGAAGGATAAAAATTAATTTCCTTTTTACAATGATTTTCTTCTATTTCCCGTACCTTCTTTTGTGTTTTTTATTAAATTGTTTGTCTTCCTTTACTAACTGAGTTAAAACGTAAATCTGAAAGTCAGGATGAGGAATAGATCTACAGCATCTGCCTCATCCCTAAACTCATGTCACGTCTTCCCTGTTCCTAATCCTAATTGAACATTATTTCATCCATTATTTCTAAATAGGAGCATAATTTTCAGTGACCAGAAAAGCACTCATTTGAAATTTTTGTAACATCCAATTACTTAAAACAAATGAATCTAAATATAATGAAAGATAATAGAAGAACAAGATCTTAAGTATTTAAAACAAAATGACTCACTAAATACATGAAAAAATATCATTTTCTTAACTATAATTTTTCTCTCTCAGCTATACCAACACCAAAATTTAATTCTGAAGGCTTAACCTGTTCATTCCATCACTGCATAGTCTGACAACACAGCAGGGTCAATGACTGATTCCAGCACAGCTATTCCTGGAGTCCCAATACACGGTTTGAATTTCACTCCAAAAGAGCAGGATTCTGATTTAACGCATATTGTGACAGGCAAGGTCCGTCCTGTCTTTCCCTGTTAGGGGCTCACCCTCCCTGGCACACTGTTTTGGCACAAGCGCCACCTCTGCCAGCTGGGCACCAGCTCTGCAAAGCCAACCTTTAGCTAGAGGACAGGTGGCCAGTCAGATCCCCTGGGTGAGCTCTACAACCCACAGTGCTGTCAAACCCACTGCGGACCCTAGATGGGCTTTGGCCCTTAAAGAGGAGATTTTGGAATACACACAAATAGATGAAATTCTTGATGATCGATTTGTCCTGTGCAAACAGTCCTAAAATTCTAAAAGACTTAAGTCTTAAAGTATAGTACCAAATGACTTAAAGTACTAAGTCTCAGAAACTGTGTATACGTGTGTGTTACTATCACCTGTTCTGTCTCAACTCTTTCCAAGCTGGCACAAATTCAGGTGGCTGGCACGGGTCCATATGCCAGCGTGTGCTCTGAGCCCCCTGACCTATCTACAGGATGTCTACTACATCAGAGATACCAAGAGCAGAACTGTGGGTGGATGAGAGAACGAGACAACTTTACAGACTCGGAGAAGGTTGTCTCTTCCTAACACGTAACTTTTAACAGTGTCAGAGGGTGCTGAGGTAACCACTGCTCTCAAAATATAAAAACAACACTTCAAATCTGAGAAAATCTTTATCATAGAGTTACGTTTAATAGGACTACCCTTCAATAACAGCCTTTTATCTGTTCTACAGAGCTTGTAGTTACATGAGCAAACTTGTCCTGACATGAGAGAAATCAGGTTAATACCTAGCATGCCCCCCTTTCTCAATTTCTGTCTCGCTCTGTTGAACGTTCAGTGATTTCACACTTCAGCAACAGTATCATGGACACAATTACTGGAGCGGCAGCGCCTGCACAACCCGGCGAAACCGACTCTCTGACACGTGAAGAACCCGTGCCACGGGAGGCTCGGTTTTGGCTTCTACTGTCCGATCACGGCACATGGCTCATTATTCAGCGTCCTCTGAGAATAGGTTCTGAGGTTCAAACTTATGGTTAATTCAGACTCAGAAACAAAAACTTTTTGGCGAAAATCAGACCAGACCAGGATTTCAGATTGCTTTCGCAACTGTGTGCTCATAGGGGGTGAATTACAGATTGATGCTATTAACTCAATGTCTCCCTCAATGAAAATTGATTGGTCTTGCTTATCCATCCAAATTATGTAAATAAGAATGAGTCAGGGTAAAATGAAACATTTTAGGACTTGTTGCCGTGTCACCATATTAATGTTGATTGTATTACAGTTTCAAAATCTTCCTTAGATATTCTTTTCTCTGAAATCTGTCAACATTTTCTTAAGACAATAAACCACCCTAAAATGATCCATAAAGCTTCAATATTATATTGTCTCCTGAAGCTACACAATATTTTATGCAAAAAAAGCATAATAAGAATAATGGCAGTAATTATAAAGCATTGATTAAATGCAAGCATTCTACTGCATGTTATACACTGTAGTATGTGCTTCAGTGTGCATTCTTACAGAAGTGTAATAACTGTGATAAACAACAATAATGGATGTGCTCTCTGCACACAGAGGCTGTTTTCTTTTTCTCAAAGCAAAGGCTTCAAAAGCTGACCTACCGCCGAACAAAGAAAAGGATAAAAATGGAAGGCGGAGGGGAAGGGGAGTGAGAGGCGCTGTTTTTATGTGGCCATGGGCCAGCTTTGCCTCGCCTCCTTTGAGTTCTGTCCTGACCCGTGATCACCTTGAGTGGGACGGGGCCACACGAGGGGGCTTGGTGAAGTGCTGCTTAGCACTTCTCTGTTTTTCCCACTCTCCCTTTCTTCCAAAGCCCGTTTTATTGTCTGTTTTAAAGTGTCACATGGCTGCACTTACATTTGGTTATTATGGGTGTTGCGTTCATGTGGGAAATGAGAAAGACAAATGTCTCCCTCACACTTACAAAAACCATGAAATCCCATTTCTAACTTTAGGTTTCGGGTAGGGTGGTTTATTTATAACTTGTATAGGTACATAAAGGCTTTTTGCGACAACATGCTCCAATAGCGGGGTGGGTTTTCACACTGTATGAGGTAAGCCATCAAACTTCAAATGGAACATTAAACAGGCTATTATAGACATTGTTAAGCCAATTTTTGAACAGTTATTAAAGTAAAACTGGAGAAACATATGCATTTCATTGTCTGAAGCAATAACCCTGCATGCACACGGGCCTTCAGCGTCAATGCTTGACGAAGGGCGTGTCTGAAGCATGGCCCGACGCGATCGTCATGGTTACAACAGTCAACCACATTGTTCTCCGGTCTTGCGTGAATGCAATTGGCTAGCGCCTGCACTAGGTTATTTGCGTAACGATCTGACTGGCTGACGCCTGCATTGGTGCTTGAAAAGTTGAGAAATTTTCAACTTATGCCGCGAGCAACGCCAGTGACGCGACGCCGACGGACCTACAATTTAGTTTAGCGAGGCTTGACGTCACCCATTCAAAGTAAATGAGAAGCATTAACGCTGACGCCCATGTGAATGTACCCTAAAACTGTTGTATTTTCCACCTATACTGTAATGTGGTATATGCACAGAGAGCGATGACGTATGTCCGCTAAAATCTCAGCCAGCTCTGTTACATCCGGCGTATGTAGGATCCATTGGAAACAATGGTGTTTTTCACTCGGTCGCTTCAAGATGCACATAGGATTATGGCCAACGACGCGAGTCAAATTATCCAAACACTATGTCGAGGGTGTCCGCGGGGTCTTAAAAAGTATTAAAAAGTCTTAAATGGCA
The DNA here is from genome assembly GCF_024868665.1 of Triplophysa rosa. NCBI lineage: Eukaryota > Metazoa > Chordata > Actinopteri > Cypriniformes > Nemacheilidae > Triplophysa > Triplophysa rosa. The sequence continues at coordinate 17,276,646 of NC_079902.1, forward strand.
TTTTCCAAGGTATTAAATATTGTATCATCTTTTCATATTTGTCCAAAGAGGTCATATGCTAAAGTTTGACTGAATTTAATCATTGCATAGGCGAATAGTGGGAGGTCCATTTACACCCGGTTGTTAAACAACACTGTTGACTAATGGGGAAATGCAAGTTTTCTGTATTTTCTACCTGGACCCAAAAGTTACGTGTCAGTTTATGATTGTAGCTGGAAGTGCACTGTGATCTAACTAGCTACAACAAAATAACCTAAAATTCCTCAAAACTGCCAAGATATCAATATACCGTTATTGACAATACCGTGATATTAAAAACCAAGATTATATATTGTGTTAATTGTACACATATCGTAGTCTCACAGGAACTTTCGTTGCTTTCTTTGGCCAAGGCCCACCCAAGAGGCCATATGACTGACTGGTAAAGCAACCAATCAAGTTTCTTTTTGTGCCGTGTCATGTTTAGAGGCTTGGAAATGTCCCTGCAAGAACAGACCGGTCTACATTCACGAACGTGTCAAAAGTTAACAGCAACAACGATTATAAGTTTATGCCGTGAACCTCGCATACTTTTAAGAATTAAGCGTTTAGTCGATCGTGATGAATTCTTATTGCAACCGTTTTAAACATGACAGTATACTTCGTGGATCAGACGGCTTCGTGTTGTTTCCAGGCGGACCATTAAAGAACGCGACACGTAGGTCTCCCGGAAATCCTGTGAAATTCAACCAATCAGATGACGACTTCGAACACGCTGAAGTGTTTCCAGAAAAGTGTGCCTTATGCATCAGACTTTTAGCCAGCGGTCCGTGGGCGTGACGTCTGAGGCTGAGACTACACATATCGTAAACTATTCAGAACTATCCATTGAAAATGTTGCTTTAAGAGTTACAGTGGTTACAAACTCTCTCTTTCTGCCTCCATGCCCTTGTATTATGAGTATTACGAATTTCACCAATGGCATCATTTATTTCTTTTTAAAAAAACATCCAATGAATACGCGATAATAACTTACAGCCCTACTGCCAAGTTTGTTGTATTAAAGGACATGTGTTACCGCAACAACCACTGAAAAAAAACTAAATAAAACTTATATCACACATATGCCATAAAAATGTTATTACATAAGCTATATATCAGCAACTTAAAAAAAAAAACTTAACAGAACTCATGATATAAGAGATTTATATAAGATAAGAGTTTTATATTTCTTTGTCGGTTTTCCAGACCGGTCTTAAGCTCTCAAACATCATTCTATAACCATGCAGACATTCCTGTCTTCTGAGTTGGCTGGCAATAAAACTGACTACTCATTCACAGTGAGTCACAATAGAGTGTACGACTATAAAGTTGTAAATGTGACAGTCTTCTGAAGTGTTGAACACTGATTTGGAAGTGGTCAATCACAGACAGACATAAAGTTATTTCGGCTTGAGTGAGTCTCTGATCAAAGTAAAAACCAAATCGTATAGTATATACTGCGTTTACAGACATAGCTTCTCCATAAAGACCATAAAAAGCGAGAACTTAAGAGAGAGCTTAAGAAACCAAAAGCAATATTGTACTGTACAATATTACATATATATCAAACTGTGACCAAGCCCTGTGGTGTGACAACATCCCCTCCACTATAGAGTTAAAGACAATGTGAGCTAAATGAGCTGTATATAGTTTTCATGGGCGATAACAGTGAAATAATTACTGAAAATCGACTAAAATGCACATAAAAACATACAACCAGGGTCCTGCTGGGATATTCTAATACCTTCTTCATACTTTTCATACCTTTCTAAGTAAATAAATGTTCTCACTTAAAATAAAACACTTTGGCCCGGTTTCACAGACAAGGCTTAAGGCTAGTCCCAGACTAAAATGAATGTGTGATCAGTCTTGTGTGATCAGTCTTAACTCAATATAACTTGCCCAGAAATATCTTCAAATATATCAGTGCCATTGTTTTGTCTCAAGATGCACACCAGTAATGTATTCTTCTAAGGCCTTTTCATAAAAGCGACATAAATATCTTAATTCAACTAAGGCTTAGTCCTGGCTTAAGCTGTGTCTGTGAAACCGGGCCTAAATGTTATTAATTTACACCTCAAATTGTCATGCATAATGTTATACAGCGTGACTACGTTCTGTTGATATAACAATGCATAAGAAAACAGGCGTAAAATATGCAGCATTCATAATCAGCTTGCTTAGCAGACAGAAGTAGAAGCAGAAAATGATTTCAGCCATCTAAAAGCATGACAAACATTAGTCTCTGTTTATGCGGAAATTAGAACGCTCGCTCTTTCAGACTTCACCAAAAGCAAGAGCAAAGTGGATGACTGTTAACTTGCAGCTGATAATCACAGAGACACTCAAACTACAACATAAACAATCCGGTAAACCAGCATTACCCGGCAGGCGGTAACATCTCTCCACTCGCACTTTGCTGGTCTTTTCAGCGACAGGATCGCACGTCACCCTGACACAAGCGCTCCATTATACAACCATCTTGCCAAAATAAGCTTTATTCTTAGTATTGATTCAAAATGTGTAACCAGTTGAAATAATGATTCGAAATTCCCATCACTCTCGTGCTGAAAGGTTGAGTAAGATGTTAAGTTAAATATGCCCTTTCATGTAGGATGGAGGAACAGAGATGCCGCTCAGCAGGAGGGTTTTGAAACGCATCGGACACGTTTTCAGTGGCCCCTGACTTCAGTAGTGCGGCTAAAAGAATTATCCCGTATTGAGAGACAGACGGAATTTAATTGGAGATTGGAAGATGGTAGACACGTTGACCTTGACCTCTTCTCATGATCCCAAGATGTGGAAAATGGTGTGTGTTTAATGAAGTCAAGCATTGCCAGCTCATTCATCATCTTTTTACGCTGTTTAAAGCAGTATCGCACAAGCACGATTGCAGAATAGAAACACAGCCTAGCTAACAGCATCTCTGTATATTCACTTTTATAATGGTTGCTATCCAAACAGAAAGCCAACATTGATACTCTTTAACAAGTAGTTTTGTCAGTCAGCTAAAAGTTTAAACATGGCAAACGTTACAAAAATAGTTTCCCAAAACTAAAATTTCTTATTTACTTACTCTCATGTCATTCCAAACCTGTGTGACTTTCTTTTTCTAGAGAACACAAAATATGATATTTTGAAGAACGTTGGTAACCACAACATTGGCCCCCATTGACTTTCTTTGTATAGACAGAAAACCACGGTAACATTTCACAAAATATAATCTTTTAAGTTTCACATAAGAAAGTAAGTCATAACAGATTTTATAGGTCCAGTGTATGAAATCTCTTTCGAAGCATTACAGTGGCTGACACAGAACTAAGATGTTGTCACGTTTTTGCTTCTTTGCTGAAGGAGATAACGTATTTACGGAATGCCCTCTGTAGAGCAGTTTGTCCGTTAAGGGCTACTGTAGAAACAACATGGTGAATTCTAGGGCTGCAGCTATCGATTCTTTTACTAATCGAGTATTCTACTGATTTTTCCATCGATTAATCGGGTATTCGGATAATAAGTACTTTTTCTTTATTAAAAAGCAATACTAAATATACAAGAGAAAATAAGACAGGTCTCCTAAAATGAGTAAAACAACTAATTTGTTTCCTTTTTACAACAATTAAAGTTTTTATCGCTGAAATTGCATACATTAATATCTGTGAAAACTAAACCCATTTTAGTACATTCCATTGCCATATTACATTCAAAATGCAATATAATACAAATATATAAATAAGAAACATGAATAAAAATAGAAAGAATAATTTCAAAGGTAAACAACTAACTTCAGCTTATGCATGATGCATTTAGTTTATATAAATTAGTTTTAGTTTCTTTTTTTACTATTAAATAGTAATATATAGCCTATGACTTTTATTTTGGCAGGTCGTCGGAAGACGCTTATTTTTTAGTATGTCTGTTTCTTCAGTCAAACAATAACATGTTCGTGAAATAAACTCTCAGAGTAACTCTGGAGGTGAAGTTCATGTGTTCATGTCCTCATAAAGCGCAGACGCAGACAAATTCATGAGCATCACGCGTGTAGCACGTTAAACTGTGCAGTTCATTCACGCAGACACGCAGAACAGACAGATGGCATGTGTAAACTACATCCACTAGTCCGCATCTAGTTTTATGGACTCAATGCAGCCGGAAAACAAGTTTCACTCGCAAAATAGACTAAAACTAAGTAAAATAGCAGTTCACCATTTCAATAAGCTCTCACTTATTTATCAGTTTGAGAAACACGTGTGAGCGGACTAAAATGCGTGTGTCTCGGTGAATGCGTGAGACTTGAGAGCCCTGTAACATGTATAGAGTTTAGCGGGCGTTGTGCGTCAGTAATAACGGTTCGTGGGGAAACGCAGTGCTCCGTGTGTACTGTAGTTAAATGGATTAAACGAGGCTTCGAGGCAACAAAATTTGCCTCGATGATTTTTTGTATTCGAATTACTCGAGTTACTCGAGGAATCGTTTCAGCCCTAGTGAATTCCATGTAAGGGGCCTGTGGTGTACATTGCATTTATGTCAATAGACCCTCTAAAAAATGACACACAGCACCTTTAATAGACATGAGGGTGAAAAAATGACGACAGAATTTTTTTTGGGTGAACTATCACTTTAAAATCTTATTTGCTGCAACTGTATATTCTCGCAAAGAAAATGACTTTGGTTGAATCTCTCCAACTTCTTTTTTGGCATGCGTGTTTATGGCATGTATAGATACACACATACAGTAGACACACAAAAATATATATAATAATACACTTTCCCCCAACAATGTTTCCTACCCATCATGCACTATCTCGGTGCCATCATCAGCGGCCCGAGTTCAAATTCATTTTCTGCTGATGGAGCTGATAAGCTCATATTGGCTGGCATTCTCTTTTTCCGCACAGCGAGAGACAGAAAAAAATGGAAAGAGGGGCAGAGTCCCGAATCAGCTCGGGGAGACATTTAGAATTTAGAGAATAACCTGCCGGCCTGGAGCTGATATGGACATTGCCTTAGGGAACATGGAATGAACCAACCAACATCTCTTAATGGACATTAGATAGAGGTCTGCTCTTTTTAAAAATGTGAGCATCATGTGCATTTTGTCCAGGTTTGGCAATCCATCTGAGGACCTAGTTTTTAAAATGTCCTCACAGACATAGTCAAATGTGTCATTTGAGAACACTGTAGGTGGTCCTTGCTAGTAAAAATCAAATTATGCTTCACTTAAAATCTAATGAAGTCAACAGGTTAAGTTTGGAATGAGAGCAGAAAATATCATTAGCTCAGTATGACAACAATGGTTTTGGTCAATGGTCTATAAAATTTCTAATATAGTGAAGCAAACCTGCAAATGTATACCTGTTTGTTTTTAATTTATATTTAAAAGCGGTTACGTTTTTGTAACATTAAAGGGATAGTTCACTCGAAAATGAAAATTCATGAATTATTGTTGTTAGCTTTCCTGTAGCTCAGTGGTTAGAGCATGGCGTTAGCAACGCCAAGGTCATGGGTACGATCCCAGGGATCGCACATACTTAGAAACAAGTGTATAGTATAATGCAATACAAGTTGCTTTGGATAAAAGTGTCTGCCAAATGCATAAATCTAAATGTAAATGTTTGTTTGAACACCAATTTGTTTGTTTGAAGAATGCTTGTAACCAAACAGTTATTGGACCTCATTGACTAGCATAGTAGGAAAAATGACAATGGTAGTCGAAAGTGCCCCAAAACTGTTTGCTGTCCTACATTCTTCAAAATATCTTCTTTTGTGTTCAACAGAGCAAAAAACATTCATGTAATTTTTCCTACAATGGTAGTCAATGGGGTCCAAGAACTGTTTGGTTATAAGCATTCTTCCAAATATCTTTCTCAGTGTTCATCAGAACAAAGAAATGTATACAGATTTGGAACAACTCGAAGGCGAGTAAATGATGACAGATTTTTATTTTTGGGTGAACGGTCCCTTTAACAGCGCGCTTTATTACCATAACTTGGCTAAAGTCTCCAAGAGAGAAAATAAGTGCAGCCATAACTTGCAAAGATATTAAAATTGAATCTGGTTGATGTGCTGTTTATTTGATCCGTTACATGTTTTTTTTTTATATCTGTGTGCTTCATGAAACGGCAAGTTGTTGTACAGTGATACAAAACAATAAAGCATCTCAGTGCTCTTGTCCAGACAGATTTGTGTCTATATTTATTTATATGCATCTCCATCACAGCCAACATGTCTCCACATGACTTGATCCACGTTTGTGCGCACTTGTGTCTTTACACGCGTATATCATTTAGCTTTCAACTTTATTAAAGTGGTTCCATGTTCAGCTCTCATCCCCTTTGACTGTTACAATCTTTTCTGCCATCTCCCATCAACCGCGTGTGTGAGGAGCGTTCTCGCACACGACTGCACATTTGCCACTCTCTGCTTTAGAAACATGACATTTGACTGCGCTTTGCTACAATGGAACAAACAGCGGCGCCGAGTCAACACCGCGCTTCCACCCCCTGAAGCGCAGAGTAGTTGATTAAATTTGTTCTTGACTTATCGCAGCCTTCACTCGCTTCTATAGAAATCGAGAGGAAGAGAGAACGTAGTTATTTAGATTTAAATCTGCCTTTTACACCTCAAAGTGCAGCTAATACCATGCGCGCAATCGGAAGGGAAACTTATAGACGTAATGTGATAAGTGTGCATATGTTATGTGGGCTCGTCTCGTGATTGCCGTCTTCTCTAAATAGCAGAAGAGCATTGCTTAGATGCACCTCGCATAAGTGAAAGGTCAGGCTTGATGGAGCGGGCTGCTGAACTTTAATCAGACCTGTTAGTGTGTGTGCGGCACATTAACACCTGACACAAACATCCATTTCGGGAAATCCAATCACAAGCAGACAAATCGTAAGTTAGTAGAAAACTATAGAGTCTAAGTGAAAAGGTGGTCACAAACAAATATTTAATTCATAGATAAAAAAGATCCACAAATAAAATAACATTTGCAAATAACAAATATTTATATTTGAATGTTTGTATATCACAAAGACAACTCTGCTTTTTATAGACAGCTATTATAGACATATTTGTGTGGGTTTTTAACATTTCTAGGTGCCCTGAAACATTTATAGCCAAGATGTGCGCACAAAGCCACAAATAGGTGGACTCCACCCGCTGTCGTCTTACGGTAAGCCAATCAGATACTTTTGATAGTGCTGAACATTTGTGGAACGCTCTACCCTCATCCAATCAAATTCTGTTTTACAATGAGGGCAAGGACATTCTAAAATGCTCCTAACGTACACTTCATATAGCCAAAACAACAATGCTAAGGGGAAAGACAATATCTTTACATTAAGCATTTCTCTGTAAAGAAATCACTAACTGGCATAATGCTTTAAGACAGCCACAATGGAATCCACATTTAGCGTGCAGCTTATAAATAAAAAATACTACAAACAAGCAGGCTAGCACAAAATACACACGCAACCCGCAACATTTTATGTTATGTGTTTTCCCCTATAGACTACATTACAAAGAAAACACCCTAATGGGTTAAAGGGATACTTCACCCGAAAATGAAAATTCTGTCGTCATTTACTCACCTTCGAGTTGTTTCAAATCATTTCATTTCTATGGGAGTCAATGGGGGGCAAGATCTGTTTGGTTATAAGCATTCTTCCAAATAACTTTCTCTGTGTTCATCAGAACAAAGACATATATACAGATTTGTAACAACTGGACGGTGAGTAAATGATGACAGAATTTTCATTTTTGGGTGAAGTATCCCTTTAATGCACCACGACAGTGATATTGAACACATCTTATCAATAATCAATACTATGCACAAACCAGCTGATGATCACAGAATATAATCATGAACAAGACGTGACAGAACCTCTCTGGTGTGTGTAAATCAGATGCGGGTAAGAGACGCATTCATCAATGGGCCTGCATTTGGGGGTAGGGTTTGATCAAACACATGTTTACCACAGAGAAAAACTACAATAATACTTTCTTTTGAAAGAATTGCCAACAAACTGAAATGATTACATGAAGTAGCTTTAATCAGGGAGTTACGAGAGCTCTGCGTGGAGTCTCAGTGCCATGGGAAGAATTAATTGGCAGAACTGACTTGTACCTCATATCTATACTTTCTCACACTCTCTCTCACATGCACACACACACACACACCGTGACGTTTTAAGACTACAAACCTATGCTGATTCCAGAGAGAACAACAAACAACTTGGTATGTGTGTGTGCGTGCGTGTGTGTGCGTGTTTGTGATCGCATTTTAAAAGCTAAACACAGTTGATGCGTAAAGTTTGCCGGCCCCATGTGCTCGTGTGTTCCAAGCTCAGTTTGCCGTCATTTGTGTGTGAGCTTTCCTGAGCATTTGGTAACGAACCATCTGAACAGAAAACAGTTGGATCCTCTAAATGAGTTTATGTGGCACGCATTGTTTGGATATGCCAGATGTCAGTGTTTCTCACATAAGACATACTCTACGTTATGCTTGTGTGGTAATGAATCTAGTGATGGCTCCCTCACTGTTTGTGCTGGAATAGAGAATAGTCAATCTGAGGTGGCACAGCAGGGGCATATACAATGACACATCTAACTACTGATATACAGTATTTAACATCTAATAATTAAAATTCAGAGTTATGGTAAACTGAACATATTTGGCATCCAACGTGACTCAAAAAAAAAAAAACATACATATGTTTGCGTGACCATATGTGCCATTTTACCCAGGAACATCCTGGCTAGGATTTCAGGTGATTGTTGTGGAGGTCACATTTGCCCACCGCATACGTCATCGAGGTTTATTATTTCAGGTTTTATTTTAGAAAAGCAACTATTACATTTCAAGGTAATAATGAAACGGAGTATACGTCTTAAGGGAAATAAATGTTAATTTTATAATGTTTTTTTTAACTGTGTGAGAAGAACCTCGATGACGTAGGCCTATGCAGTGGACAAGTGCGACCTCCGTAGGACACACCTGAAATCCTGGCTAGGACGTGTCCGGGAAAAATGGCACATATGGTCACCCTAACATATGTAATGCTTTCCATTTCCATTAATAATGTACACTTTGGTGTCCTGTTACTATTTAAAGCATCATAAGAATTTTTTTTTGAAAAGCTATTCTGTAAAAAGTTTTTGGGCCTGTCAGACAATCATACAACAATATAATAATTTAGAAAAATAATAATAATAAAAGAAAAATCACACAAATTAAGGTTTTAAAGGGGTGATATTACATGGCTTAAACGAATATTATCGTTTGTTTTAGATGTAATGCAATGTGTATACACAATTTAAGGTTCAAAAACGCTGTATTTTCCACATACCCTATGTCATGACCGGTGGGTGGTGAGAGACACGGAGACAAGGACAGAGGACCCAAGTGCAGACAGCGGGTAAGGGGTTAACACAAATTTTAATAAATAATCAGCAACAAAACAAAGACCCACGTGGGGGTAAAGTAACAAACATGGAAACAGGAACAAGACTAACTAAACTAACAGGACTAGACTAAAATGCATCACAACTACAAAATAAACTAAACTAACTCAAAGACAGGAACTCACCACATTACACAAACACGACACAGTACAATGAACCAGCACGAGACAGAAGACACAAGGGCATTATAAAGGGGATAAATCAAGAGGGGACAGGTGCAGGACATGAACTAATTAACAAACAGTAAAGAGGAGACTAAAGGGCGGGAACAGAGACGCCACACCGGAGAGAGGGAGTATATGGAATGCCAAAACTGACTCTCTCCACATAAAACAAGAGGTTCTATCATGGTTCTGCCACTAGGTCAAGAAAAGCAAGACAAGGTGGGACAGAACCATGACACCATATGCATGTTTGTATCTCCTCTTTGCCCCGCCTCTCTGAAACGCGCAGATTTTTTACAAAGCTCATCGCTCTGAAAAGCGAGGTGTGCTATGATTGGCCAGTTAACCAGTGCTTAGTGATTGGTCGAATACTGCAAGCGTGTGACGGAAATGCAACTCCTCTTACCATATTTGGAACATCAGGTTCCAAAGCAAATGTACTGAAAGGTACGCCCACCTTACTTGCATATACATTTAGTCTTAGTCAAAACATACCACGAACTGATGTAGATTTGTGGGGGTGTGGTTACACGAGGCGTTTCAGGCAGGTCTGGGTGAGCATTTGCTTTTAGATAGAATGCATCTTTTGTTCCCACACTTTCATTTTTGCAATTTCACGTGTCTAATACATGCATGGGCAACTTATAACACACCAAAGACACAGAAAAACACGTATTCGTGCCATATGACCCCTTTAAACCATATTTAGTGATAACCTAAATCAGGGCAGCAAAAACTCTAAACATCATTTAACCTAAATATAAAACCAAAATATTTAATTTGATGGTAAACGTTGTTTAAAAGTTACTTTCTGTTCACTTAACATTTGTATTCTTTCAAGCATTTCAGGCCCCAATTTGCACAATATTCATGAAAACTGCTTGACATCTTGTGACACAAGTTTAATTCATTTGAGCATCATTGAAAGTTTGTTCTACATAGTGACAACAATCACAACAAGCCTCAAGCATTGCATATTATTTAGCACCTTCTGTTTCAATTATCCAACTTCTTTCGAACAAACACTCCCCTTTTCTCTCCCCTTCATCTCACGCACTCTAAAAAAACAAAACTAAAAAAATATTCAATTTTAACTTGTGATTTCCCAAAACTATAACAGCTGTAAAAGTCTTCCTAAAACACACATTCCTCAATTCCATCTGTTAAACAGAGGCGTTTCAAAGGCTTACATGATAACGTGCAGCCTGTAATGTCATTTTGCTGCTCAGAAAGGTGTGGATTTTAATTTCCTAACTGAAGTAGGGCAGCGGTCTATCATTAGCATAATAGTGTCTATCTTGTACCAGTGATTACTCTGAATTTAGACCATGATGAGAAGCCTTTTCTGTCCAGATTAAGGCTGATTGAGGGGGAAAAAACAGTATGAACTTACAACCACAGGTTTAAAGGGATAGTTGACCCAAAAATGAAAATTCTGTCATGAATTACTCACCTTCACGTTGTTCCAAACCTGTATAAATGTCTTTGTTCTTTTGAACACAAAGAAAGATATTTGGAAGAATGTCAGCAACTAACATTTCTGGGACATCCTTGACTACCATAGTAGAAAAAAATCATTTGAAAACGGAGTTTATATATGGACAAACCCAACCAGTTGTGTAAATTCATATCTGAACCAGCCATAAGGTGAAAAAGTCTTCAGAAACTAGCGCAGCTACGTACAATTCATTAGCTTAAAAATAGAACTAATGAAGTTTAATGTGAAAATAACAGAAAATTTGTTACACGCTGTTTTAGTGAAGGCCTGGCTTTAATAAACAATGAATCGATCAATATCCAGTAGATTTTAAATTGAGGAATACAATTTTTGGTTATTTTTCACACATACAAATTTGTGGATGTTTGAAGTAATCACTTTGATCTTTGTTCATTTATAACCAACAATTCTTTAAATGTACGGTCAGCCCTTGAACCGTCAAATAAAAAACACTTTGGGGCTTTACTGTGCGCTTTAAACGTATGACTTTCCAATCACTTTTCCCAACTGGAATTCTTAATTTTCAAACAGATGGCTACTTTAAAAAACATTCCTATGCAGATGAGTTTTTCTCCTAATTACCATGCATTAAATATGCCAGAGACTGTGTCAGTAAGCAAGATGTGTGTATTGGACTTCCACGAATCCTCAATGTCAAGCTTTATTAGTATTATTTTATTTATATTTTGATGCCTGGATGCCCCCCCTCAAACTCCATGTTGTCTTGCATGAGGGTCAGTACTGTCAGTGTAATCAGATCATCCTCATTTATCCAGCTCTAATTGTGAGACTGGCACCCTGTGGCGAAATTAAATCATTTCTCCCTTTCCAAACCTGCAGTAATTATGCACCTATGAATTATTTATAGGACAAGTATAGATATAATAATTTTTAATCAACTTTCAGCTGATGAGGGATGGACAGCAGAGGCTGTTGAGCATGTGTGTGAGCGTGTGTGTTACCATGTGTTCATCTGTGTGCGAAAACCTGATGCTCCTGCTTTCTCTCCTCACTTCCCGTGTGCCGCTGTCATGGCAATGTATGTGTGTCAACACGGAGTTTGACTTATATGACTAATTTTGCTAATTAACGGTGTGACTGTTGCACTGTGGGATGTGCGGCCTTGTGCATGCATCTCTCTAAGGACAGGTAATCCCAGGGCTGGCTGCTGTTCTATTAGTGGCGGCTGCTGTGCTCCTATATCTCTCCTATATAAATGTTTCTATTATAGGAAAATGGTGTCTTTGTTTCAGACTGTTCTAAGCAGAACAAAGGGAACTTGTATTATAAATGACAGAAAGAGTAATTTACTGTTAACCATTTTACTGCTGCAACTAGTAAAATACTCTCAAATGTCAAAACAATTAACACTGCCATCTTTTTAATTGGGCCATTCGTCACCACACTTTCTCAGATAACTTCACTAAAAAAAAATTACAAATCAAAATGTGAATCAACTGTACACTGTAAAAAAATCTGTAAAAATAGGTCACAAAAAATGATTTTTCTGTATAAATAATGTTCTGTTGTGCTTTCAGCAGTGCCAATATAGTTTGTTCATCATATATTGAGAGAACAAAGTAAAAGGCCAACAGCGCTTTAACCACAATAATAATATATTAAGTCATTGAAAGGGAGCGAGACATCACATATGCGCTTGTAAATGCTTTTTACTCTTATACTTGTGAAAGCTGTGTTAAAAGTCGTTGTAACTCTTATAAAAAAACATAGCATGAGCAATCATGTTAATTTTGTAAACGGCGCCTGAAATATCATGAGTTCTAAAAAATAACTTTACCTAAACATACTTCTATATTCATCACTACAATTACAAAACATGGAAATACCAAGTATTTTTGCAGTTACAGTTTATCGCAGATGGCAACTTTGTCTTTTTGAAAACCTGAACTCAGTTTTGGCCCGAAAACCCTCTTTTTAAAGTGTGCTATACAAGGCACAATTTCTACCCATGTTTCTCACTGGGACACTGTCTCTGGTAACACATGAGAGGGTTGATAGTCTCCCTATGAGACACTTACATCTCTAGTGCCGCCACAGAGAGCTCTGTTTCTCCAGAACCCCTCTGTTCCTGCCTCAACAATTCAGGAGCTTATTGTAATTTTTTCTATAGTACAAGTGTTGCTTTCATCATTTTCACAATCAATTTGCCTCTCCATTGCTTTGTTTAAAGTGCAAGCCAGTACAAGTCATAGTTTGCAGAAAATATTAAAACCTCTGTTGATGAGAACTGTGGATCACTTATTAGTGTTTCTGGCAAACCAAGTCTAAATAAAATAACCTTGAGTGTCTCAAATATGCTTTTGGGTATTTTATTGTTGGGCATATACGTTTCCCAAACGGAAGCGAGTATCCCTATGCTGAGCCCTTGAAGTGAACTGTTTGAAGGGTGTAGGGCATTACTGTCTCTCATGTATGCGTTTGGAACTCCCTTCACAAAGGGAATGACTGGCCAAATGTTACCTTGACAACGCCGCGCGTGCACTCGGAATCCAGCACTCAGTTGTTGAAAATAAACAATATATTAAATATTTCTTGTTGAATATTGTCTAATTATGAATTATTTCACCTAATTTTTGCACTCCACTTGGTATTTATAAAGGAAGTATATGATAAAGGAACAAGTAGCTATTAAACATATTAAACATACTTCCCTATAAACTAAATTATCTTACACTATATTTTACCATCTCAAATCATATTCATCACTGACAAAAATAGTGTAAAACACATACAAACTAAATTATTGTGCTTATATTTGTAGATAACGTCAAAATCACCATATTTGCTTCAAAATGCATCGCGAGAACTCGTAATCCAAGATCACGTGATCACAAACGGAACTCACTACCTTGAAGTGACTATGGCATGTACCCTTAGTTAAAGGACTTCTGAAAGGGCCCTTCGTGAAGGGATTCAGGTGTACACTTTAGTTTGGAAAGCACCCTATAAATGGCATCCCTTTCTCAAAGGGCCCTTCAAGGGCGCATACAGTAAATGCCGTTTGGAAAATGTCCTTTGGGTTGTAGTCAATGGCTGAAAGCCAAGGTTTCCTGGGTAACGTGGATGGTGTCATTGGTTTTGAGTGCAACCATTTTAGCTACTTAAGCCCAGTCATCACATTGACTGCTGTGCTTCAGCTCTTCACTTGGTCAATCCCGTGTATCTTTTGTACAAGCATTTCTGTCTACATGCTCTCTGGAATGATCACTCTGGAATTCGCAAAATCCTTCCAGTGCACTGAAACGTTTGTTCCCTAAATATTCCCACAATGCACCGCAGAAACCAGAGAGCATCGATGCTCCCTATGTTCCCTTACCGGAAATCACGTGACAAGTTTTGAAGACGTTTAACCGAAATCTTGATGAACTTCATGAAACGCGACAGAACTTTTGAAAAGACAAACGCTTATTTTATGTTGTGTATAAACAAACGTTGCTAGACAGGCAGGCAACACAATCTACTTAACAGTTCAATTTAATAATCGACCAAATTTGTGCACTGATATGTAACAGAATAATGAAAGTGTTTCTCATATGTACTTCAACCAGTGTTAAAAATAAAGTCAGAGAGATGTCGGTTTTGCCTGTTGTTGATTATTACCAGCTGTGAAGTATCACAACGCGCTTAAGCAGTCACGTCACAGGAAAATAAGTGAACAGTGTCCCAATGTGAAGTGAGCCAGGGTCCTTACCAGTGCCCGAATCCGTATACACGAACAAGGGAGCTGATCGAGACACAGGCAGTATGTCTTTATTCTAGAATTTAATTCCACAGTCAGCGCTGCACCAGCCCTCATGTCTTTCGCTGAGCCCTGTTGAGCATTGCGTGTCTCGCGCACTCGCGCTGATACAGGCGTCACACACCGAAATTTACCAAAGTGAGCCAAAGAGCATATTCACTGACTATATTACCTATAGCTAAAGCACAATCTACTGGACGAAACTACAAGCTGCGCGGCGGCAGCTTAACATCAAATTGTAATAAACCATTACAATACTGCTGGCCTCAAAGTGTGGCCTTTCTTTCAGGGTGGATTAATGTCCGAACTGTCCAGTAAAATAAGTCTAAAATTCGTTTTGGCGCTCGTGACACTAGACTTTCATTAACGAATGCCTTGAAGTCATGACACAATTGTGTTGTCAACTTGTCATTGTGGCTTACCTTTTACAGTGAAGCCATTAATGGTTTCAATAAATAAAATTAATCAAATTCATTGTAGTTCTTTTTTATAAAACATTTTTATTTATTTATTTTTGACACCGTTTAGGTTTTTCTTTCGCTCGACGCAGCACCCCTACTTCCCACGGCTATTCCGTGTGCTGATAGTGTGCGGAACTTGCTCTGGATGTGACTGTGGTTCTGGATTAAAACGCATCCACAAAGACCTGTGTTCCTCATTACATCACCTTTCCTTCACTTGACAGTTCACACACTATTGACGTTTCTTCACAATACACCCATTGTGACTGATGCCTTCACCAGGACCAGAGCTGTGGCAAAAAGGCAGGAATGATTCTAAGAGCCAAACAATTTTTACATTTGATAATTATTTATTACATAAAAAAATTCCTATCGCCTTTGTTTTTGCATAATGTGCACATACTACTTTGATGACACGTCAAATTGAGTATTCTTAAAAGCCGCTTGATGCACACTGCCCTATAACCAGTCACTCTGTTTAGCTAATAAATCATACAGCAGTCTTTGAAATAGGGCAAAACTTACTCATCAATGTGGAAATGCCTAAGAAACATCTTCCATCAGCAAAATTTAAGGTGTCAGCATCTTTGCAATTGCTCTGGTGCCATCTTCCAGAACACGCTTTATGGCCTACAAACAAAACTTCAGACTGTGCAAATGAAAACTTCTTGTATAGGGTTCTTCTCTAAACTTTGGAACCATTGTAAGCCGCTCATCACGTTGGGCTTTATCTTTCCACACACGCTAACAAATCATCCGCATGGCAGATCACCACTGTTAGTCCATCTAAAAGCTGAGACATGCATCTCTGGAAGTGCTCTGGACCAAAGCTGATCCCAAAGGGTAAGATGTTAAAGCAGAATCGGCCAAATGGTGTGATAAATGTTCTCTACATTCTCTTGCCAGTAGTATCTGCCAGACGCTGGACCATGTATCTAAATTGGTAAAAATTGCTGCTCCCTTCAACGGGGTCAGTGACTGCTCTACTGATGCTAATATATGCCACTCTGCACACTGCTTCATTGAGATTAGTTAGATCAATTCGTATTTACCTTTTGGGCTTTACGGCATGCACCATTCCAGCACACAATTCCGTCGGAGGCTCTACCCTTTAGATTAATCCCATTTGTTCCATATGCTCCAATTCGCCCTTAACTTTGTTTTCCAATGGAAATTGGCACTCTCCGTGGGCATGTGAGTGCACGGAACAGCACTGAAGAATTCAATAGTCTCCCTTTAACTGTCCTAGTCCTACATTTTTTAGGAAGTGTTGAACTATAGTCTTCTGTATGGGCTCAGCTAGTAAGCTCAATAGGGGTTTAAAAAGTGAATCTATTAAGAACAGCATTGACTGATTGTGCAATTTTGCTTTACCTGTACTGCCAATGGTAACAGTTTATTGTTTGTTTCTTTGGGCCATCAAAAGCCCATTTCTCCTACAGTTACATAGCCTTGTGGGGATAGCTCCAGCTTTTGTATCTATAGTGTACCCATTTAGTGTTATATTAGTGTTGCTCCCTGAGCTTACGCACCATGTTTCTTTATGGGAACGACATCATTCTTCCCCTCAGTCTTTAGAGAAGTGCCCTGCAACAGCTTCCTGTATTCTAACTCTGTTTCACTTGATGGATGACTCTTAACATTATTTCCATTTGGAGTTTTTCCTCAAAGTGACATATCTCTCATGCCTACAACAGTGCAATCATGTACGCAGTTGCGAGCGAGCGCCTGATGGTTTCATCACAACAAGGTGCGAAGTCACTTTTCGTAACCCTCACTCTCTGTTCCTTTGTGATGGACCGAACTACCGTTTTTCCAAATCTAGAAATCTAAGACCATCATGACCTGAAGACACACCAGTGAGAGTACCCAACTTGAGGTACATTTAAACTTTTTACTACACTACATAACTACTGAACCTTGGTATTGCAGTGCTAAATTGCTGTGATGGTCGCTTTGGCTAAAATTATCTGTTAAATAACTAAAAATGTCTTAACTCCTCACTAGGGTTGGGAATCGAAATTCGATTCCAATTCTGGAATCGGATCCATAAGAAAGGAATCGGATCCTTTAAAAAAAAAAAATTTTTGATTCCACTTAACGATTCCGGACCGCACGGTCACATAATTTTCACGTCATCTGTCAAGACCTGAGTCACCTGACCTGACATAGCCATCTGCGAGGACCTTCCGCTCGAATACTAAAAGTCAGTTCACACGATGGACCGTGGAAGGCGCTCTAAAGTGTGGCTGCATTTTGCGAAATCACAAAAAGACAAAGCTAAGTGTAATTATTGTGACAAACTATTATGTTGCAAGACGGGTGTCACCAGCAATATGGCAAAGCATCTGCGGTTGGTTCATCGTATCGAATTACAAGAATGCACCGTGATTGATGCGTTGCGCATCCCGAGTGCCCACACTTCATTAGCCGCTGATGACACTAGTGCGGGGACAACGCCCGAGCCATGCGCACATCAATGTTATGTCATTTTTTTGCGCTATAAAATCATCCTACCTGTTTATTTTATACTGCTAAGGGAATCTGTGTATTTCCATTGTTAAATCATTCTGCATATTTATTTCATACTGGTAGTACAATATGATAGGGTATTGCGCAGTAAATTAATCAAACCTGTTTATTTTGTCGATGTGGTTTAGATTATATTAGTTTTGCCCTGCGGTAGGAAAATCTGACAGGGTAGTACAATTCGTTAGGAATCGGAATCGATAAGCAGAATCGAATCGGAATCGATAAATTTGAAACGATGCCCAACCCTACTCCTCACACAAAATTCCAAAATTACAGTGTCCTGCTAGTCTACTAACAGCAGACTCTTCAGACTCTTGTTTAGGCATGTTAAATTTAAAACAAAGTCAATCACTACCATGTATTGAATATTTTGCTGTGCGCTTAGCGATGAAGCAATCAAAATGTCCTCCGCTTCATAATTTTTTTTCTGTATTTTCCAGACAAAAGCTTTCCAACATTAGCAGGAAGTGTGGTGTCATTTAAATGACATGTATAAATTATGATGTCAAATCCGACATGAAATGGTGACTTAAAATGCTCAACCAACGCTGTCAAGTCATGACCAAAGTCATAGCTAAGATGTACACTCACCTAAAGGATTATTAGGAACACCTGTTCAATTTCTCATTAATGCAATTATCTAATCAACCAATCACATGGCAGTTGCTTCAATGCATTTAGGGGTGTGGTCCTGGTCAAGACAATCTCCTGAACTCCAAACTGAATGTCAGAATGGGAAAGAAAGGTGATTTAAGCAATTTTGAGCGTGGCATGGTTGTTGGTGCCAGACGGGCCGGTCTGAGTATTTCACAATCTGCTCAGTTACTGGGATTTTCACGCACAACCATTTCTAGGGTTTACAAAGAATGGTGTGAAAAGGGAAAAACATCCAGTATGCGGCAGTCCTGTGGGCGAAAATGCCTTGTTGATGCTAGAGGTCAGAGGAGAATGGGCCGACTGATTCAAGCTGATAGAAGAGCAACTTTGACTGAAATAACCACTCGTTACAACCGAGGTATGCAGCAAAGCATTTGTGAAGCCACAACACGCACAACCTTGAGGCAGATGGGCTACAACAGCAGAAGACCCCACCGGGTACCACTCATCTCCACTACAAATAGGAAAAAGAGGCTACAATTTGCACGAGCTCACCAAAATTGGACAGTTGAAGACTGGAAAAATGTTGCCTGGTCTGATGAGTCTCGATTTCTGTTGAGACATTCAAATGGTAGAGTCAGAATTTGGCGTAAACAGAATGAGAACATGGATCCATCATGCCTTGTTACCACTGTGCAGGCTGGTGGTGGTGGTGTAATGGTGTGGGGGATGTTTTCTTGGCACACTTTAGGCCCCTTAGTGCCAATTGGGCATCGTTTAAATGCCACGGCCTACCTGAGCATTGTTTCTGACCATGTCCATCCCTTTATGACCACCATGTACCCATCCTCTAATGGCTACTTCCAGCAGGATAATGCACCATGTCACAAAGCTCGAATCATTTCAAATTGGTTTCTTGAACATGACAATGAGTTCACTGTACTAGAATGGCCCCCACAGTCACCAGATCTCAACCCGATAGAACATCTTTGGGATGTGGTGGAACGGGAGCTTCGTGCCCTGGATGTGCATCCCACAAATCTCCATCAACTGCAAGATGCTATCCTATCAATATGGGCCAACATTTCTAAAGAATGCTTTCAGCACCTTGTTGAATCAATGCCACGTAGAATTAAGGCAGTTCTGAAGGCGAAAGGGGGTCAAACACCGTATTAGTATGGTGTTCCTAATAATCCTTTAGGTGAGTGTATATTGCTCAATAGAACATAAAAGACAGTTCATGTGCAGTCTGGTTTTCAACCAAGATATCACATGCTACATCCTGCAATCTGACAAGCAAAAATCATAAAGGAGAATAAACTAAATCTCACAGCATGCCTGCGGCATAAAACGCTCTTTACTCTTTCGTGCATGCTTAGATTTTCCTACAGAAACCTGTTGGGACATATATAAAAGCTACAGTATCATTAAATTGATACATTTATCAAATTTATGCTGTAAGACTTTGCGCTGTGAGTCCCTTTGAATAAAAGCATGTACCAAAAGTGTAAATGTGCAATGCAAATTGATTTCTTAGAAAGTTGATACAAGTGCAGAGTTTGTGCACAGTGTCTGTCTGAATTTTAGTTTTATTTACATATGTAAGTGCTTATTGTCAAAACCCTTAAAGTAAATATCATACTTACAAATCACCTCTGTTGCCTCTTTTGTTATTGTGATTTATATATTTTTCTGTTTCATTATTTCCTCCCACGTCTTCAAACTTTATTTCTTCATTCAATTAATCAGAATTGTTCTTAACTACACTTTTATATTCAGTTAGTGTTTCTACTGTGTGTGGTGCTAATGCAGAACCTTATGTCAAAGCTTTAGCTCTATTATGAAGTTAGCCAATTGTACAGACAATGCTGTATTTGTGAAATGGACCGGAATCTGTCTATGTAGGCGTTTCGTTCGCTGTAACTATGACCAGAAGGACCTACACAAGAACTTTTTACTGAAAAATCACCTGTGACAGTCAGTGATATAAAAAGCGATCTTAAAAGTGTGTGTGTGTGTTTGAAAGTTGGTGTAACAGAAAGAGAGTGGGAGAGAGAGGGTGGAGGGAAGAAGAGAGGAAGAGAGATTTACAAGCTAGATAATGAAGACTGTGTTAATTGGAATGGATACATCGGGGAGGAAAATGAAATAAAACTAGAAAATTTAAATGAGAATGTTGAGCGTTTAGATTTTAAATGAGGCCAGCAGCCCTGACCCAGCACCGCCACTGCTACTTAATGAGGACACAAGGAAATTATACACACAAAATGCTTAAAATTTGACACACAAATACAGAAAAAGAACCTGAGTGTTTGTTTGCTCATAATCTATTGGCACAGATTGTGAAAACAGAATAAACTGTATTTTATCCAATAAACCATTTTGTTGAAAGCACATAACCAAAACTATCTTCAATAGTTTGACTCTAGTATTTTGTACGGGTAGACGCGTCACAACCCAGTCTCAAGCGCATAGGCACGGAATTTGGAATCTATTAATTTGTGTTCATGGACACGAATTTCCCCATTTTTTTTGTCACTCAGCACGACTTGTTTTTGTTTCACCAGCACGACTTTCAATACACAGGCCGCGAATACAGTATGTACATTTATATATTTTATATGGCTAACCAACACCTTACCTCCCCTCAAACCCTAAAATCGCAGCCGCAAAGGCTAATTTTGGCAAAAACGTGAGTGTCACGAGGTGGCAAAGCAACAATAAATGGCTACCCTAACCCCGCCCCTAAACCTAACGTCACAGGGGAAGAGTCAAATCATAACAAAACATACGAATGAGATTGTAGGAATTCAGGAATTGTATTGTTCCCCTTTTAAAATAGTTATGAATTCCGATCAGATTGCGTTGATATATATTTATACATATGAAAGACATCGCATATTAAAATACTTTAGATTGAAAGTCGTGCTGGGTGACACGAAAAAAATCCGTGCTGACTGACGAAAAAAGGGGAAAATTGGTGTCCACCAACACGAATTAATAGATTACAGTTCGTGAGACTGTGTTGCATATCAGGGTCATAAAGCCATGTAAGAATAATGACTGCCTGAACGTTTTCCCTAAAATCTATTTATGGATTTACTACACCAGATCACAAATGATACTCATGAACAGCTGTGTTTATGGGGTCATCAGCATATAAACGCTGCAAACACTGCCAGCTTGAAAGACTTCTTTAAATCTAAAATGTGGAAATCTCACTTTAAATAAATAAACATGACTAAAAAATGTATAACAAGAGAGTCGCTTTGACCCCACTTTATTATAATGGTGGAAGAATATCTTACCAGACCTATGAATAAAGAAGAGGTCTTCGTTCCAGAGATTTCATTTCTCTTTAATGATAGCTTCTGATTCTACTGCCCCTTCACTAAATTAAAGCTTTAAAGGCCTTTCGAGTTTTGGCAGTGGCACTTTTATCATGAAGATGCTTTGCCACACATTTCCTATGCAAGCTGAACTCTCGCCACTAAAAAGAATATTTAGCAGCGAGACCGTGCACCGAGCATCCACACGGGACTTCTGAGGAACACGGCCAGACGCAAGACTATTTTAAATGTGGACCTTGTGCTTATCTGTGGGTGGGTTCTTGCTACATTCATTGTTAACCCTTTGTCTTGTGTCAATAATGAACAAACATAAGAGCTCTGAGAAAATTAAAAGTCCATCAATTAAACAGCAGTTCAGGTTTACATTTGGCTAGATATGAACTGTCCCGCCAGACTGTTATTTAAGAAAACATTAAGAGCAAAGACATAGTAAATCTATGCACCCCTTTATTTGATTATATAAAATTACACAGTTTTTTTATCGCAATGGAAACAATGGATTTTTAGGTGTTTATATAATGTGTTAAAGGGTGCGCTGGTGTTGAAAGAAGTGTTTGTTTAACAACCTCAGCAGCCTTTTCATTAAATGTGCATTTCATAACATTTTAATACAAGTATCATTATGTTTAA
Organism: Triplophysa rosa; assembly: GCF_024868665.1. Lineage (NCBI taxonomy): Eukaryota > Metazoa > Chordata > Actinopteri > Cypriniformes > Nemacheilidae > Triplophysa > Triplophysa rosa. Next base: position 17,299,121 of record NC_079902.1, read on the forward strand.
CATTAAAGTAATGTCAGTAGATGTGACAGGGCATTTCAGTAGTCTTTGTAGAAAATGGAGAAATAATGGAAAGGAAGGTTTGAATCAGACCATGACATACAGAGAGAAAAAAATCATCTCAGCTCTCTCTCTCTCTCTCTCTCTCTCTGATTTCATGGAAGTCTAATTATTGCTCAATAAGCAATGGCAGGCCTAATAATGGAATTCCTGGCAATGAGATATTTTTGTTTGTGTTGTTTCTTATTTGTTAATGCCTCTCTGACCAATTACAGAAATTCTATGCAATACTTTTAAATAGAAATCAATAGTTACTATGTGGATATTGCAAAGACTTATGAGACAGAGCTTGCAAACTCCATTTGTGGTCCATCTGCAATCAAAACTCTTAAGGAGGATTTAGGTGGAGCTGGGAAAATTGTTTGTACTGTTGGTTTAATCGTACGTTTAACAGTGTGACCCTTTTCAGGTCAGTTTTTGTTACTGGGGGTGCTGATCCAACAGAGGCATCTTCAGCTGTTCCCACGGCAATAGGATGGTTGTGGGTAGCAAGTGAATCTGAGGAGGAAAATCACTTTCAACAAAACTTTAAAAAGACTGTGCTTTGAAGAATGTAGCTACTAGTTTTGAGCCTGCTGGGTTAAACTGTTATACCGCACATACCATAAGAATGGTTTACATCCCAGACGCTGTATGTGCTTTAGTCCTGCACTTGAAATATAGGACAAAGAGATTTAAAACACTGTCTCCACTCAGATGTAAAAGCTCTTTGAAGAAGGATGCTCATCCACTTTACGCGTCTCTTCAAATCCCCATTTTCTTTTATCAGCCTATCTGTCTATTTATGCAAATACCATTTGTATGCATTCCATAACACATCTGACAGAAATTAACAGCATTTTGTGATAATTAACCGGGCAGAAAACTACTCTTTTATGAAAGAGGATAGTTAACTTTCTTTCTGTTATTCTCGTGCTATATTCTGTTTGACCTAATGGTCCTTTTTCAGGGGTCATTTATGACGTATTGTAAAGCAGACTGAGCCTTTGAAGCTTAGGCTCTGATGCTTTGTACTGCCTCAGATAGTAAAAGCAGTCTGACTAACATGTAAAGTGATCAATCGCAGATGGGTTTCCATTTACCTGCCATTCATAATATATCGCAATAAAAGAATGACGAAAAATGGTCAACACTCTGTGAACGCTTATACACACAGTAAAATATCAGATACATACAGTAAAAAGTGCATTCCCTTACTTGCAAAAAGTCTGTCAATCAGATTAGATTGAGAACATTGTTTTATGTTTGTGTGCAATATGCATCAGACAGTTAGCAAATTCTATGAGGCCGAGACTATGACCTTGCTGTCCTCTTTCTAGTTTGCACTGTAAAAACTGTAAAGGGAATTAGAGGCAAACAGGGCATAGAAAACTTTTGCTACTACTACACCTTCAAATCTGCTCAAAGCGGCGATGTCCCTTTTTGTTCCGTATAAAAAAAAGAAGAGGATCACACGAAGCGTTTGTGCTCATCTCGTCAGGTAAACTTTCAGTTTTCTCTTGAGAGCAAAGAAAGGGGCACGAAAAAAGAGACTAATTATTCTCAATGACTATAAAGAATCATTAAATGTGAAGACTTAAAGAACACTTCTGAGTTGAGTCTGAGAGGCGACAAAGCGGCCTTTTTCTTCTTTCCAAGACAAGCGTGTGTGTATTTCACTAGCAACACACACAAAGGAAGATGCACTCCTACACATTTTATGTTAACCAATTATTGTTGCTCTCACAGGACACGCTGGTGCCCTCTGAGGAGATTAGCGTGCTACTGAAGAGGAGAAGGCCAGAGGCTAACAGCAATCTGAAGAGGTGAAGACGCTAAAAAAGAGAAAATGAACAAAAGGTGAAGGAAAAAAATGAATTGCACAAACAGATGAAAAAGGAAAAGGAGATGCACTTCGCTTACAAAATTACGCTATACACCTTTCTTGGAGGCGTTGGTATTTAAAAAGGAGAATACGAGGCCAGCAAAACCTGTCTAGCATTTTTAGCCTTCTAAAGCACGGTGAACTGTTGTGACATTGACGTGCATCATATTTAAGAGCTGGAGACAAGAGTCAGTCAGTAAAAGTGATGGATCACTAACAGCATAAACTAGATTTTCTAAAGGAAATACCATGTTAGACCTAGAAGTTTAGACGTAGAAGTCTAGGTTGCCTTGACCTTGCAGGTCATATAGTTTAATTAATTTGGTATGCAAATAAAATGTATAAAAGAAGACCAATTTAAATTCATATGCAAATATCACAATGACGTCATCGCTGGTGGCATTTTGAATTGCTAACATTCTATTAACGCAAGTCAGTGAGGGATTTTACGTTAAACAGCTCAAGCTTAATTAATTGCAAAATTGAATTAATTGCTGAAATAATTAAGCGAATTAATTTGTGGAGTAGAAAAATAAGAATAAAAAGACTATTAACACAGCGCTTGCCTTCCAAGAACTGTAATTACATGCAAGTGGGATATATTTAAAAATGTTAAAATCTCAGCAAATGAGTTAATAGTACAGTTCACCCAAAAATAAAAATTCTGTCATCATGTACTCGCCCTCGAGTTGTTCCAAAACTTGCTTTGTTCTAATGAACACAGGTAAAGATACTTGGAAGAGTGCTTGTAACCAAACAGTTCTTGGCCACCATTGACCATAGCAGGTAAAATGACAATGTCAAAGGTGCCCCAGAACTGTTTGCTTTCCTACATTCTTCAAAATATCTTTTAAAATATATAAAGCAATTTTTCCAACTATGGTAGTTAATTGTGGCCAAGAACTGTTTGGTTACAAGCATTCATTCAAATATCTCTCTCTGCGTTCATCAAAACAAACACATTTATACAGATTTGGAACAACTTAAAGGTGAGCAAACATGCATTGTGCCACTTAACAAAGCAAATTGGTCCGATTGCTCCGAAGAAACTGATGCATTAACAATCACAGAAAATAATAATAAGATGTAGTAAAACCCAAAAACACACTCAAGACTCTGTTACGTCTTCCCCTTCTCTGTATCTCTCTCCTCCCCTTATTCACTCTCTCCTTTCTCCTCTTTCCTCCCATTAATCATATTTGTTCACATTACTGAAGAGAAGGTTGAGTAACACCGTTGATAGGAGTCTTAATTAGCGGAAACGATCTAACACACACCAAAACCTGTGTGAAGATCAAACAGCCTATCTGCTTAGTGCTCAAATATCCCCGTCACTTAGCACAGAGAGCAAATTTGAGTTTTCCAGCATTTTGTACCTTTCCCTGTAATTGAATTGTGCACGTCATAACTAAACGTTATCTCCACAAACAGAGCGACACTACACAGTGTTAAATCATCTTTTGTGACCATGAGCATTCAAGCAGTCATGCATGTCTTTGAGGTGTGGACAGCATAAAGCCTTTAATGAACTTAATGTTTAGAGGGGACCAATTAATGCTTGGCTGTGTATGTGCATGTATTTGTATAGGCTAAAGGAAGTCGGGCTGAATTAGAGTTACTAACAGATACACAAATAACTCTGCAATCATGTCAGCCGTTTCAGCTATCCTACATTATGTCAGCTAAATGGCACAGTAACATGATTTAAATAGCTCAAATTAATGTTGGATAAAATTAGCGAGGTCTATTTAAATCAATCCCATTTCAAGCAGATCTCTCCCTTTCTCACTTTTTGTCAAAATCTCATTTTCAATCTCTGCCTGTGGTTTTAGTATCTCCATTCCTCACTTCTTCTTCACACTCATTCTCCTTCAGTACAATCTATCATCATTTGAGAACATAAAGCCTCAGGTATTCAGCTGAGTTACATATTTCAGTGTCAGTGCACTGTACACGTGCATACAAAATCTGTATTCTTTCTTTCTCTGTATTTGAGTCTTGTTCTCCAATAAAGAAATAACATACAATATATAAATATAACATAACAAGAAATACATTTACTTAATAAGGAAAGAGTTTTGGCATGTTTCAGAGACATTTAAAAACATTACGAGATATTTACATTAGCTCTTTCCCTGCCATTGACAAGATTTTCCAACATTTATGACATTTTCTTCTGTCATTTATAACAAGACTTTTCCAGTTTCTCTTGTTATCACTGTTACACAGTTGGGTGTACATCATCTGAAAGTACACCCAATATTCAATCTAAAAAATACTGATAAAAATGTAATCAATGCTATAATTAAGTATACACTCTCCATCCCAGGCAGACAGCAGGTGACCTGGCCTTATACACATCCCCTGAGACTAATTTGCCTAACTCTAAATCAATCACTTAACCAATCAAATCAGCCTATTGCATTGTTTGTTGCTCATAGATGCTCACACTAGGAATAAGTTTTATTTCGCTCTGTTTATGAGGCATAATAAAATGTTAAATGAACTGCCAGAGGGAGTGAAGACAGAGACAAGACTCGCAGCGAGGTTTATTCAGCGACGTTCACAAATTACGTTTACTACGGAGCAATATTGCAGAAACTGAACGATGAACACACCCTCTAGCCAAATATCAAGTGAGTGTTTGCAGTAAATGCTGAAATATGTAAGCACGCTGCTTCAGAGCTGCAGAACTATTTTTGTCAATTCAACAAACCTTCACAGTATTGTACTAAATAAAGTGAGAGAAGGAATTCAGGGTAGAAATCTAAAAGGTGTCAAAAGAAGTTGGCACCTTCAGACTCACCATCCTTATTAAGGCTGAAATAGATGATTTCCCATTTTGTGGCTGCTAGGATACAAGCAATATTTATTGGCTTTAAACAGATTTTCTTTACTCTAAGACTGCTTTCTGGCACTTGGCGGCAAACATTCCAATGAGATAAAAAGTTGTCATGAATTTGTGCAGGTCTCAGTTCCTAAAATAGAGTGACTTAAACTTGATTCAATTTGTTTGTGGACATTTTATTTGTGTCTACAAAGCATAAGACCATTTTTTTTAAGTGTGGACCTTTAAGTACGTTTTTGGTTAGATTTTTGATTCATTCTCATTTAAATTTACTTGTGCTGTATTGCAGTTCATACATTTTGTAGAATTTTCCTGGTGCTTTTACCTAGTTTTACGAGAGTGACAGCCCCGGTCACTGTCTACTTTTGACGTATGAAAAGAGCTTTCTCTGTTTTGCACAAAAAAAAAATCACACATTTGGAACGACATGTGGGTGAGTAAATGATGTTAGCACAGAGGTTTCATTTTAGGGTGAACTATTTCTTTAAATGTAGCACAATTTAATCTAATATAGAGTCAATACAAGTACACAAACAACTGTATTGCTTCCATTTCTCTACATTTATGTCAATACTACCGTCATGAGCACAAGCCCACGTTAAATCTTGTTAAAAAACACAGCTATTTCTTTTAATCTACATATAAATATAAATCTACAACATTTGACCCGTTCCTACACCTGCACATCTGCTATGCAAGAATAACCAGTTGTCCTTTCTTAGTTGTGAAAACCGCCATGAAACACGAGTAAGCAAGTGTTTGTATTCTCATCCTACTGACGGTCTCCTATAGGAGATTTACCTCTGATAATAAAAGTGTTACTCGCTTAACCTTGCCGTTCATCACTCCTTAAGAGCTTTTTACCCGTGTCGTCGGCACGAAGCTAGACGGCTCATAAAACATTGCTAATTAAATGCTACTTTAGAGCTTTGGCTGACCAGGTTGTTGTCTCTTTTCTCAAAAAAAACACCAGCATACATGTAACAACGCGAACAGAGAAGCGCAGAGCCCGAGAGAAATGTTTATAGTGTAAATTAGCTCACGCCACTCCTCAGCATCCCGTAAACAGTCAGAGTTCTCCTCCCGAGCACTGCTCTTTATGATCATCTCTATTATCATTTCACTTCTTTCTCTCTCCTTCTCCCCAAGGCTTCGTCAGTTTAACTGGAAAGCGGCAATTAAACCCACTCAGGGGTTAGAGGCCGAGGAGACCGCCGCAATCACAAAGGAACGAAGAGAATGTGGAAAAAAAACAGAAAGAGAATGCGTTGTGCTCTAGCTCTTTTGTAAAACTCGCAATCTCGGGGACCCATCTCATCAGCGGGGTCACACTCCTTAGAGAATGAAAAGCTCATTTTCTTTTAATGAAGAGTTGGAGGAACGCTCGCTCTTGGTCCCTCTACCAAGAGGAGCATCGACTGTTCATTCTGAGCAGGGGGCAGGGCAGGAGAGGCACTTCCTCCTGTCCACTACACCAGGGCCAAACCCAGAGAACATGTTAGGGTGGTCACCTCTGGTACATGACAGATGTTACGTACTATAAGCAGCCCCATGGATCTGCAGAGCAAAAGGTAGGAAGAGGAGGGGCAAGAGAAATAAAAGACAGTGGTGATGAAGCTAGTTTACACTGACGCAAGTAAACACGAACAACCAACAGTTGTTGATTTTGTTGGATCGGTTTGTTAACCCGGTTGGTGTTTGTTTTGACCGACTGAACATGTTTAATCTACATGTGTAGGGTCTTGGAATGTTTGAGCAGTCTGGTATGACTCTATAACAAACAAGCCATGACGTAATCCGACTTCATTACGAATCGTTGCCATGACAACGAGGCAAGCATCTCACCAACTGAATAGAAACAAATGTGCTTACACAAAAACCTTGACATTTCCAATCTGTAAAAAAATTGCATCTATTGCCCTCTAAACGAATAGTCAGAATGAGCAAACAACCAATTAAATAAATGCATTAACTATTAAAAGAAAATAATGCTATTAAACATATTTACTATCACACTGCATCATGCCTTACACACGTCTTCCGTTCCATGTTGTTGTTCGGAAGCTGAAAAGATGCAAAAGATGAAAAGATGAAGGTTGTTGGTGCCGTGCAACCGTGTTTCCAACCGTTCTAAACACAACAAACAATTGTGAATGTTTGAAAGCGGTGTAAACCTTAAGAGACAAAGGTAGAAAGAATCAGCCAGCAGATTTAAAGGGATAAAAATCAGACAGGTGGCATAAGAGTGCAATTTGAAGCAAAACAGCTCATGGTTTGATGGTGCTTCAAAGTGGTTTGCGGCTAGATGTGTTTGGCAGTATAGCAAATGTGGTGGAATATATTCAGAAGTGATTATATTGTCTGTAATCATTTGTAACTGTTGTACGGGTTGGCTTTCATCTATTGACATGCATTGTGTCGAAATGTCACACATAGTGAGAATGTGAATTGCGAGTTTTCAGAGACGATCAGATCGAGCTGTATGAAAAGATGCCAAACTGTGCATCAGAACAAAGAGTGACTCAAAGCAAAACAAGTGTATTTTCTCCCTCTCTCATACACATGTATAAACTCTCACATATGGCCAAATATGCTAATCTGCTCTGTGCTGTCTCACAGTTTTGATTCTATTTCAACATTCAGTCTGCAAGGTTCAGTCTTTCAATAGAGTAACAACTACCAAACCTATGATACAATATTTGCCACAATATTATATCCACATGTAAGTATAATCTAAGAAACATCATGTCTCTTCAGGAGCCTTAGACGAGAACTCAACAATGACACAAGTTATGCTCATGATTTGCAGAAACATGTATGCAAAAGGCAGACGTTTCAAAAATAGTTTTCACCAAATTCTCCCAAAACTATTATCTAGGCCATGCCATCCACTTAAAATTGTATAGCTCAATAACCTCACTGTATGTCAGTAACTGTTTCAATTATTTCTAGCTTTTTCCTCCCAAAATCTGATACTTCAATGAAACATAAGAGGCTCCTGAAAGTGCAACCTGTGAGCAATGACAGAGGGGACATTTTTCAGCAATTTTCTCCCAAAAAGTATTGCTCAAGTCCATCACACTGGCGGAGAGGCAGGCAGTGGGCACCATAAATGGGTAAATGAAGGTTGGACATTTTCCTATCTATGTCCAGCATGCCATCCGTCTGCTCTCCAAAACACTGGGACTGAGAAGGAGAAGGCTGACATTTGAGAATGCCCATAATCCTGAAAGGCAATAATAGCCAAACAGCTCAGTTTAGGAATTGAAGAAGCTTTATGGCCAGACTCCACTCACACCAATATAACCAAAACTCACCCAGATCCTTTATTCATCCTAAATAATGTCCTTTTCCCCTCTCACATATATTTTAAACACTGTCTTTTCTGTCATGGCGGCTGGCACTGTTTTTGAGTTATCGTTTGGTTTCATCAGCACATCGCAATTCATCAAGAGATTCATAAAGAACATAATATAGACCCACAATGCCCCCTTGTGGTCACATATAGAACTTTTTGTTTGTTGCTTACGAGAGAGACCCACTGAGGAGAGGAAATTTTGTGGATGGATAACACAATTTTGCAGTCAGACAGTACCATTCAGAGGCTTGCGTGGTATTTGGAGCTACAATCAGTATTGACCCTGATCATGCAATGTTTGGTTATAAAGAATCACAGTTTACTGGTATGAGACTCTAGCTTACATCCCATATTGTGGGAAATGTGATTTAGTATCAGCACGTCTGTGAATTGTTAAATCCACAGCCTTCTGATGGAAAATCAAAACACAACAGAGCTTTCTTAGATCTCCCAGACAATTACCGCCTATTCCACAAAACAAACAGCTCTACTACTCTCTATGTTTTGGGCTCGCAGGAGGCAATTTCATTTCCAGCAGTCACTGTGACAGGACTGAATATAGCTACGAAAGGTGACTCTCTAGGCAATGCACGGCACCGTTCAAATCTCCAAAAGATTTGACCGCATAGACAACAGGTAAGTGCTAGTCCATCCCTCTAATTCCTATAATAATGTGTCATGTTATACATCTATGCCCACTTCACATACTGTTATTTGTGCCTTTCAAAATCCCACTTCTAAAAACTACTTTTGACCAGGTACTTTCAGTGTCTGCGTATGTTTCTCCATTCTCCTCTTTTGTTTTCTTTACTTTTGTACCTTTTGTCAGCGCCAGGTAAGAAAAATGTCACAACTGTGCAAGAATATTTGCCAATGTCTGTGTGTATGAGTGTGTTAGAGAGAGGGAGAGAGAGACAGAAAGGAAAGAGTGTATGTGTGACTGAAATTAAGCTTTGATGTTTCACACCTTCTGAAGTGGGCCTTCTTTGGGTGTCTAAAGTGGAGAGATCCTGCAACTGTAGGGAAAGACGGACATGTTCAAAGACCATGTTTCTTTCCCTCCATCTTCTCCTTTGCCTTGGTATGCCTATTGGCGCTTTTCCACTGCACAGTACTGCACGGTACGGCGTGGTACAGCTCACTTTTGGGGGTTTTCCACTTGGTACAGTACCTGATACTTTTTTAGTACCGCATCGGTTAAGGTTCCAAGCGTACTGTATCGATACCAAAATGTGACGTGTTTACACACAGATCACTGATTGGGCAGAGAGAATCATTACCAGCGTCATTGGAATTGCAACACATGAATACACATTTTAATACGTAATATTGGCGTTATATGCTTTGTGACAGTAATATAGAGATTGAGACCCTAAACGCAATGCTAAATGCTACATTAGCTTACCCTTGTGCGCCGTCGAGCAAACCAAATGATCGTTGTCTGATCATTGCTGTAAGATTTCCCAAAGTCTCTGGTATTTTAGCAGTATTTTGTTTTGCTGCCATCCACCATCGATATGCTTCAGTACTCCTGTGTTCTGCGCGTGTTTATGTCGCGTTCACAACGATGCTACGGCAGTAGAGGCGGCGCAACTATGACGATAACTTTATAATCCCCACCCACTTTGAAGCGGTACTGAACTGCTGTGGAAAAGTAAACTCAGCCGAAGTGACAGTACAGACGTGCTCAAATTTGTTGGTACCCTTACAGGTAATGGAAGAGTGATGAAATTAAAAACTATTGTATCATGTATACTTGCATGCCTTTGGTATGTCATAGAATAAAGCAAAGATGCTGTGGAAAGAGATGAATTATTGATTATTCCACAAAGATATTCTAAAATGGCCCGGACACATTTGTTGGTACCCCCTTAGAAAAGATAATACATAATTGGATTACAGCGATATTTCAAACTAATTAGTTTCTTTAATTAGTATCACACATGTATCCAATCTTGTAATCAGTCATTCAGCCTATTTAAATGGAGAAAGTAGTCACTGTGCTGTTTGGTATCATTGTGTGCACCACACTGAACATGGACCAGAGAAAGCAAAGGATAGAGTTGTCTGAGGAGCTCAGAAAGAAAATAACAGACAAGCATGGTAAAGGTAAAGGCTACAAGACCGTCTCCAAGCAGCTCGATGTTCCTGTTACAACAGTTGCAAATATTATTAAGAAGTTTAAAGTCCATGGAACTGTAGCCAACCTCCCTGGGCGGGGCCGCAAGAGGAAAATCGCCCCCAGATTGAACAGAAGGATAGTGCAAATGGTACAAAAAGGATAACTGCCAAAGAGATACAAGCTGAACTCCAAGGTGAAGGTACGTCAGTTTCTGATCGCACCATCCGTCACTTTTTGAGCAAAAGTGGGCTCCATGGAAGAAGACCCAGGAGGAAGAAAAACATAAAGGATTTTGGAATTTGCTAAAATTCATATTGACAAGCCACAATCCTTCTGGGAGAATGTCCTATAGACAGATGAGTCAAAACTGGAGCTTCACATCAGTCACATCAGCTCTATGTTCACAGATGAAAAAATCAAGCTTTCAAAGAAGTGAACACCATACCTACAGTGAAACACTGAGGAGGCTCGGTTATGTTTCGGGGCTGCTTTGCTGCATCTGGCACAGGGTGTCTTGAATCTGTGCAGGGCACAATGAAATCTCACTATCACTATCAAGGCATTCTGGAGCGAAACGTACTGCCCAGTGTCAGAAAGCTCTGTCTCTGTCTCAGTCGCAGGTCATGGGTTCTACAACAGGATAATGACCCAAAACACAGCTAAAATCACCCAAGAATGGATAAGAACAAAACACTGGACTATTCTGAAGTGGCCTTCTATGAGTCCTGATCTGAATCCTATTGAACATCTATGGAAAGAGCTGAAACTTGCAGTCTGGAGAAGGCACCCATCAAACCTGAGACGGCTGGAGCAGTTTGCTCAGGAAGAGTGGGCCAAACTACCTGTTAACAGGTGCAGAAGACTCATTGAGAGCTATAGAAAACGTTTGCTTGCAGTGATCGCCTCTAAAGGTTGTGCAACAAAATATTAGGTTAGGGGTCCCATCATTTTTGCCCATGACATTTTCATTTGTTTTATTATTTACAATATTATGTTGAATAAAAAAATCAAAAGCAAACTCTGACTTCTATTAAATATGGAATAAACAATGGTGGATGCCAATTACTTTTGTCAGTTTCAAGGTATTTCAGAGAAAATTGTGCATTCTTTTTTTGTGGAGGGGTACCAACAAATTTGAGAACGTCTGTATATATACAAACCTTACATTTGCATCATATGTTTTGCAAGTGCCTGAAATTAACAGGAATTCGAATAACTCGAATAACTAAAATGATTATCAGTCCAAAAAAATGAAAAGGTGGACTTTCATGGAAGAAACCAGTTTGAGTTTTGCGATTACATTTGCTGTCTTTAATAATAAAAGTAATACATTTGTTCATAAATGCAAACAGACACAATTAGAGGGACATTTAGTCTTTCATGATTTGTAACTGCTTTATGGGAGTGATGTCATGCTGCTTTTTGAAGATTCTGGGAACAGTGATTGTGGCCTCATTCAAAACTAATGGCTGAGGACTCAGACAGTACTGAAACCTTGTCTGTGACCACAAAGCAAAACCCGCAACCCTGGCACACACTGACACAAATACACAGTTGGGAAAGCTTCACGAAAAGTTCATTGCAACTAAATCACTTTTTCATACTTTGAGTCTCCAGAGGTCTATTCTGTCTGTCAGTTTTTGTGGAAGGCGCCTTCTTAATGAAAATATTCTCTTGATTTCTCTCTGTCCTCTCATCATATAGACTCACACACTGTAGTCACTCAGATGAAAGTTCAGCCGTTCTTCTGGGACATTATGAACCAGACAGCTTTTCGTTTAAACTTCAAGATTTCATGCGCAATCTTCGGACACGGACCGTCAAATAACGTGTTCCCAATCCTTTACATCTCACACAGAACATACATATACAAAGTGTCAAGCATGTTATTACGAGACAGTCATAGATTTGCTTTGCAGAGACCTGTCTGATAGAATTGAGACCAGAGATGATTGCTCATAAACAGGCCTGCAGTTTTTATGTTTTTTAATAATTCATTTAATTTCATGTGCTGCCTGTATATTAACTACAACAAGCCCAAACCTGCCACACTCAAACACATCACAATAGGCTGTTGATACAGCAAAGCCGACTAAATGACTCATCTCTGTGTGTGTGTGTGTGTGTGTGTGCGTGTGTGCGTGCGTGCGTGCGTGCGTGCATGCGTGTGTGTGTGTGTGGGGGGGGGGCGGATGGGGGGGAGAGAACAAAGAGAGACAGATTAGATGCAGGTCTCTGTTTATGACCTACAGCACAGCAGGTTTTTGATTCTATGCCTGTCTGACTTATACATTTGCCAGCTGTACATACACACACACTCGTAGCCGTACATGCTTACATTCACACTCTTGCTTTTATCATGAGCCAGTATATTCTATAGTCAATTGAGCTGCATTTGCAGACACAACAGTTTTGACAATGATGCATTGAGTAGAAATTCAGTGATGTATGTATGTGTATCTGAGAGATCCGAGAGCGGAGATATCAGCCAATTCAATTTGCCAAGATGCATGGAAAATCTGCCAGGCTTGATTAAGCTCTCATATAAATTGCACAACAAGCAAAGCAGTCATGTTTGAGATCAATTAACCCCTGGAACACATGAAGAACTAATATAAACACAGAGAAGAACCAATACAGGCTGCTTGAAAAATTAGACTTACTGTACATACAAATTGACAAACAACAAATATAAGAGACCAGGGCGAGTTGTCACACTTTCTATGTAGTGAATATTTCTCAGGGTGAAGTTTTATTTTTGAAAGTCAATTTCTGTGTATGCCTATACCTTAAAGCAAATTTAATTACGTTCATATTATAAACAGATAGATATTTTTTGTGTAGTAAATTTACCCAAAAGCTATAGCAAAAATATGATATTAGACGTATCGTGTGGAGGATAAAACTCACAAAAAAATGTTATTTAAGTGAAGTTAGAAAAAACATACAGAACCACCGCTAGAGAAAATACAATTTGTGTAATTTCACTAAAAACTCTTCAGATGTGGCCCTTAAAACAGTTTCCCAGTGTGACAACTAGCCCCAGTGTCCTACACATACAAGTTGTTTCATCATACTCACACTCGGCTTTCTCTGTGTCACCGCTGTCGAACACACCAGTACACCAGTCATCTCAAGGAGAGCAAGCGGGAGGAGGAGAACAACAGACAAAGAAGTGAAAACCAAATACAAGCATCGTATTCAGAGGAAGAGGCAGAGGCAGAAAAGATGAGAAATAGGAAGATAGATTACATAGAAAGAGAGATGGAGAACTTTTATCTCTACCTTAAGGGGACTGACATGGCAGGGGCCCCAATGAGACAGCTCCTCCACTGTAGTCCATTTGTCTCCCTGTTCTAGTCTGTCTCTTAGGAACAAAATCAATATATCTAACCTTTTCAGCAGCCGGAGGCTTAGCGCACATGTACAAGCACTGACACACACTCTTCACCTCACCTTGCCACTGCTGAGTAAGATTTAGTAAATCACATATCACCTGCTGTTGTTCATCCAGAGACAAGAGGGCTAGATGGCACATATATGGCCAAACACACACACGCACGCACGCACACACGCACACATACATACATACAGACACTACGTGAAATATGAATATGAAAGAATGCATAAAAACACAGAGGCACAGTGCCATCTGTAGGCCACTATGAGAAATACAGCTTTTGCATGGGTAGTGATAGCATGACACAAGTCAAGTTTGGGTCAAGAAAGAGCAAACTGGCTTATCTTTATGATGTCTTTCTGTATCAGATATTTTATACACACATGAGGCTGTGTGTCTATTAATCATTGTTTCATGATACATCTGTATGTGATTGCCACGGCAACCCGGACAGCTGACAAAATCAGCAACATCCTTCATTATAATTCTTGGAGGAGAGAATACTAGAGACCTCTCAGCCTGACTGCTTGTGTCTGCCAGGCTACAAGTACACTACGAGGCCAAAGAGTTGAACCTTGGGAATCAATCATAAGTCTAGACTCTGAAATGAGGCCAAAATGAGACCAAATTGGCCATGTTGCTTGCAGCCGTGGCCCTGCAGTTAGCAGTCATCACATATGCTCTCAATCATCGTACCAAAAAAATTAAACAACTAGAAATGTCATAAGGACATCCAGTAAAGTTATTATGTGTACGTTAGGATGTATCCGTTTGAATAAAAAAAGGATTTGGGGAGGAATTAAAGTGGGTGGTGCCTAAATAAAAAGGCTTATTTTATTAATATTTAATTATATTGACCATTAAAAATGCATTTAACGTGTCACCAATGTACATTATCACCCCCCCATATTCACAAACATTTAAAGGGATAGCTCTCCCAAAAATGAAAATTGCATTGTTTTTGTGTCCATAGAAGTGAACAGCCAGAATTTGAAAACTATCCCTTTAAAATGATTCTTTGGCTCTGCACCTTCTTTTACGAAACTAAATGACAAGCGTGTGACTCCACAGTACTTGTGTGTCAGGTTTTGTCTACATTGTGTGGACAGAATGTCCATAAGGACTGTAAATCCTTGAAAACCAGTGAACCCCACAAAGGAAAAAGCTTCATAAACATTCATGACTACTTGTTTTTTTACAGTCATTATTTGTGCTTTTCATTCGAGTTATTCAGGCATGATGAGCACATCCTTAATATGTGGATTGATTAACTATTAGTATACTAAGAACTTGAAGCAAAACACTGCCACACATGACCGTTTTCCCTTGTTTTATCTTGGATATTATGTGCCGCTTTGCCTCCGCTGTCACTGAGGTAGCAGGTTTTTCAATATTAGTTCAGTGATAGCTCCCTGTAGCTATCCATTTTCATTCAATTCGGTGAGAAAAAAACACCTCCAGAGACATTAGCTACGGCTGAGTGAAATAATTCATCACAGCGAGCTCTTCAGATGCTCCGGCGTTTCGGCAAGCAACATTAATGTATTGTTCTCTAAACATGATACTCTCATTTCTCAAACAGCAGAACGCTGCTGCTCTGGGATAAACCTCCACGCCCTAAAACCTAATCTTGGGCAATATTAGAGAAATAGTTCTGCTCAACCAGGATCAGAAGAAACCGGGGGAGCGAGAGAGAGTGGCTGGCGTTTTCCTTAGGTGACGAGACACATCTGAAGGATTGAAAGCAGGCCTATTTTACTTTTATGTAAGAGGTCGTGTAGGTTGAGATTTGAGAGAATTAAAAACACCGTGACTTCATCAGTATTCTGCAAGAAAACACACAGATACACACAAATCCAGCCCAACAGAAACTATCGCTCTCAACACGCAAAACATTAGCATGCGCAAATAATTCCCGCCCTGTGGTGAACCTCTCCAGCGAGGGAAAATTGATGATCAAAATCATGGTTCCGTCACAATAACATCTGGCCCCCAAATGCGCTTTCAGATCTGTGTTTTTGAACCAAACCTCCTCACCTATGCCTCAAGGTGTCATTTAAAGAGGCAGAGTGTTAGTATATCCTGCACGTTTGGCTTGCGGCTCTCCACTAAAGAGCCGCCGGAGCGGAACATTCTGAATAAAGAAAGTCATTTAGTTGCATTTTGCTGCCGGACGGAAGAATAAGTGATTGCCCTGGGCTCCTCTCTGCTCGCTCTCAAAAACAAAGTCATAATTGAGGTCTTTGTAGGGGAGAACATTAGACTGTGAAACATTTATGCGCGTGTTCGC
This sequence comes from Triplophysa rosa, assembly GCF_024868665.1. Classification (NCBI taxonomy): domain Eukaryota; kingdom Metazoa; phylum Chordata; class Actinopteri; order Cypriniformes; family Nemacheilidae; genus Triplophysa; species Triplophysa rosa. The sequence continues at coordinate 17,315,060 of NC_079902.1, forward strand.
CTGCCGAATAATAATGCCGGCGGTGTTGTCTTTTTAATATTAAAAGTTTAACTTCCTTTAATACCAAATGCAATAATGAGATCTATGCGCTCTGTGAGAGACTTCTACAGTAGTATTTCATCTATCACTAACAATGTCAAATGTATAGGGGGCGTAGTAGAATTTAAAGGGATAGTTCATCCAAAAATGAAAATTCTGTCATCATTTACTCACGCTCATTTAATTTCATACCTGTAAAAATGACTTTGTTCCGAAAAAATTTTTTTCCTTCTATGGTAGTGGATGATGTCTCAGAACTGAACATTTCTAACATTCTTCCAAATATCTTTCTCTGTGTTCATTTGAACACAAAATAAATTAAATATAGGTTTGAATCAACTTGAGGGTGAGTAAATGATTACATTGAACAGATTTTTCATTTTTGGATGAACTATACCATTAAGATGCTGACTGTAAGCGTCGCTATTGGTGGGGGTAAATTAATGGACCAGAAACATCTACACATAAATGAATGTATGTCACAGTAGGGTGTACAGTATGGAGAAGGAAACGCTATCGTCATGAAGAGAGAAACGCGCACGCTGCTGTCATTTCTGCTGTATGTAAATATGGTAAAGAAAAGCTGAATTCTGCCTTCTCAGAATTAAAACCTTAAACCAAGAAGTCAGTGATAAATGGGGATGTTAAGAGAAAAGTAACAACTACAGGTTATACTGAGCGTCGAAAACCTTGTTTAAGGTTTATAAAAGGATAACCACAACAGTAGGGGAAAGCCTGCTGTGCTCTACTAAAACAGTCATTTTGAACAGTGAAATACTGTATATACTTGATTACAAAAAGGAATGTTGGTGGTCCCACGGTACATGGCATCAGATGGAATACCATTGTGTTTTACAATACACATTATATATGAAATGGTACTGAATTGATGATCAAAATAAAACATTTAATTACTTTAGAACAGGGGTCTCCAACCCTGCTCCTGGTGAGCTACTGCAGTGGCGCCCCCAGGATGTTTTTCATGGGGTGGCACAAAGGGGCCAGTACAAATCTGTTTTGGTTATTTTCTTAAGATTAGCCACCTTGGTGATGATATTATATGCTTCAGTAGATAAAATTGAAACATTGGTTGTCCTACACTGATACCTACAATAGACACACGATCACATGCGGCACACATAGCGTCCATAAGAAGCAATGATGTTTTTCACTTGGTCGCCTGAAGTTGCACCTAGGATTACGGTCAACGACGTGAGTCAAATTATCCAAACACTACGTCGTACATTGACAACTAAAAAAGGGAAGCGCTTCAGGCTATCCATTTCAAGCCCTATTAAAATATGAAAAAAACAACTATGTAAACTTTTACACTTACTCAAGGCTTGATCACAGAGGCACAATGCTCAGCCCGTAGCGCTGTGGGTTCGCTGAAATTTGAACGTTTCTTACTAAACACCGTTATCGTTTGGTGACAAATTACCTCAGCGCTATAGCTGGCAGAGATTTTAGCAAAAGTACGTCATCACCATGCATATAGTCTATTAGTTCCCGGTCACACTTGCCTTTTTGCTCCATTGACTTCCATTCATACGCATGCGACAGACCGGAAACGCAAGCTTCTGCTACAAAGTTTCGCATGTTCGAAGAACAGTTCCGTCTTTACGCATACAGCGCGTGTGACGCAAATTTCATCATCAGAATAGTATGCTCGTACTGTACGCGCACCGCTGGAATTTTGTTACCTCGCGTACAAAGTACGCACAGCTCGCGCATGTGCATTCCATTTCTTGCGGTAATTAGTTTAACCACCAGGTGGCAACCGTGTCCTGGGAACATCGATTCAAGGTAGTAGAAGAAAACCTGACCCCTGTAGGCCCGGAGAAGTATTGACATATGTTTCAAAGCACATGCATCAATACCCGTGTGTACGAGTACGAGTCGAAAGCAAGGCTGTGCGTTCGGCTGTACGCGTGCGCTCGCTTACACGTAAAAAAAGAAGTATGCCACAGGCTTTAGTGCAACACATGTCCAGGAAACTCCTGCTTCCAACTCCAACCATGTGAGGTCGTCGCACTCACCCAGAATCTGACCTTTTTTCAAACCTGGATCACTGCAGTTCATACCAGTCTTGCATCTTACACATGCCAGTGTTTGGTGTATTGCTCCCTGAACTCTCTGTAAGTTGCTTTGGATAAAAGCGTCTGCTAAATGACTAAATGTAAATGTATTAAGGAGTTTCTTCTGCCTCAGTTTTTTATTCATTTTAATAAATTGGTAAACAATCTTTGCCACTCTTCCAAACAATATAATTATTTGCCCAAAACACACAAGGAATGGAGTTAAACGGACACTAAATTTACACTTACAGTGTTTTTGCACTTTTGCTTTTTGAAAACTTAACTGCCTTAAAAGCCTCATATACTGTATCTTTCCTTCAGTATCATCAGCCAAATGAATAAAGTAGGTGGGACATTCTTTACAGGGGTGTGAAAGCCAAGAGAGACGGAGAGAGATTTCTTTGCTATATGAAATGTAATCTCCTGTATTGGTTTGTGAGTAATGGAGGCAGATTCAGTATTTCATTAACTTGGCTAAAGTGATGTATCATCCCGCTTCTCTCAGTAACATTGCATTAACTTATTAGCTTTACTTTCTCTCTCTTTCACTTCCTTTCTTTCTTCCCTCGTCTGTCACTGAAGCATTATCACCCTGTAAAAGTAGAGATAATAAAAGCAGAGGGAATAAATGACCTTAAGAGAGAGAGATATCCAAGAAATTGGTATTTTTTGTCTTAAAGTAGATAGAGACTGTGGGTTGTATATGTGGGTGTGAAGGAAGCATTTGATACTTGTGCACGTGTGGGTATTTGCATGTATATTAATGGCTCTCTGCATGAGTGGAGACAGTTCATTAGTGAAGCTGTCCTCCAACCAATGATAAAGCCTTTTTAATTATGCTTCATGAAACAATATTAAAGATTATTGGGGTGTGCCTAATTTTTCTAGACAGTGCCACTCCTCTCTGGGACAGCTGCCACCGCGGGACGGATGCAAATGACTGGCGGTGGAGCGCACGTCTGAGACACGACAGGACGTCGACTAAGAGAATCACAGCTGACTCAGCTCTTCTGGCCTGTTTAAATGGGGAACAAGGCTTACAGGCTATTTAATCTCAGCAAATACCTCCAGCTAGACGTAGAATGGATCCTTGTAGGAGCACTTTTGTCAAATACCAGGTGGTAGCCTACCTTATAGTCAGGAACGGATGGAATCTGTGCTGTGCGCAGGCAAAACTGCATATTTCATCAGGATTTGAATACCAATCATTCACAAAGTTCTGCACTTCATGTGACCCTTGTGTGTTCATTTATGAAACATTTTTGAGCAGGTCAATTTGAAAGGGAATTTTGGTGAAAATCATTCATTTCCATGTCTAAGTTTAGTTATATATTTTGCTTAAAGTCAACAAATGAATGATTGTTTTCAATATGATTTCTCTACATTCCTCTGCGTCCATAAATTACACTTTTCAACTTAAAATGGAACATTGATAATCTACTCAACCTTATTTTGCTTATATGACTTTTTCTAGTGAAACAAGAAAATGTCAAGGCAAGCTTTTCTTCCAAACAACACAGATAAAGGGTGATGGCTGCCAAGTGCAGTTGTAGTTTTGAATGTTTATTATAAGTATTGTGGCTATTTCAGTACAGTGTCTGGTGACTTTCAGGAGTGACAAAGTCATCCAACAGCAATGTGAAAGACTGACAGCATGACAAGACACATGCAAACTGTGATAATAATCAAGGTTATCACATAAAAAATACATTTGGAACTTCCCTAAATACATGTACAAATATTACTGTTGTATTGCTTAAAAGTGGATATGGATTTATTTTCTTTGCAGTATTTGAGGTGTTTCTCCAGCTTTTATTTCCTGGAAAAAATGCAAATAGAAACTATATTTTTAATTGAAATTTTAAACAAAAAAATATTATTTTACCTGAACACATACCTATAAATAGTACATTCAAAAACTGAAAATAATTTAGAAATGGTATCTTATTTTTTTCTGCGGCTGTATATGTAAAAAAACGAATAATCTGTGCCCTTGGCTTCCACTTCCAAATAAAGTACATTTTTTGAATCAGTCTGCAGATTCCACATTGGCACATTAATAGCGAACATAAACCTACTATTAGTCTAACACTGTTCTTGCATGATCACGATAAAATTCTCTCTTTCTGTGTATTTGTTTGTGTCTGTTCATTGTTCTGTCCAAATGCCTTGAGTATTCTTAACTGACTAATTAACTCCAAATAAACAGTTGATTAAAGAAGATCTACTCAAATAATGCATCCCAATGGGACTTTGTCAGAAAATATCAAACAATTAAATATATTAGGTTGATTATTAAAATAATGAATCAGTTTAGAGCAAACTCCATTATCTAATTAAAGGTGTTGGTATGTAATTAGCCTTTTTAAAGAGATAAGGTCCCCAAGCACTCCGAGAGGCTGAACACAGGTGTGTGGGACGCTGTGAATCCTGGCAGCAACAAGTGAAGATGAGAGGAATTGTTTGGACTTAATAAACTGAATACCTTTTTTTATCCTTCCTCCCTCGGTTTAATTTTGAAAATGTGATTGTCTTGGACTTATTTCAAAATCTGAATTTTTCAAAGATTAGTCAACGTGAGCTCACACACGCGCGTGCACGCAAGCAATGGCAGCAGCACAAAGCCACGCTCCCCTCTGATGCACTGATACATTTAATCAGAGGGGCATTTTTCAGTGAAGGGAAAGTAATCATTTTTTCACAATAAGGCTCGTCTGAAACGTCCACTCATATTTGTGTGGTGGCAGCTTGCAGCCCGTGGATGCATTATGTATTCCAGTGATAGATTAGACTCGAAGTATTTGTGTTGCCCTCATCGTGCTGAATGTCAACTTCTTTAATCATTCTTTCCGAAACAAACAACTCGAGTCTGCTCTTTTCCGAATTTCAGGCCCAAACTGAAGAGAAACCACTCCACAAGGAGTGCTGTGCCATTTAGAGAAGGAATTGCAATCATATGGGAAGCAGAGATAGATTCGAGTCAAAGAGCTTCCTGGGACCAACGAAATAAAGGTCTTTTACATTTTTATTATGATTATCACAAGAAACAAGTGAACTGGGGATGAGGTAAAGTGTACGTAATCATACTAAATTTGAATGCGGACGACAGCAGGGATAATTGAAACACTTAATAAATGTAACATCAGTAATGGCTTACTGCATAATGCACTCACTGTATGAGCACATACAAATCAATACTCTGTACTAAGAAACCAGGGACGTGGGGCAGGGGCTCAAGTGGAAAAAAGGGCACTTCTCATATTTGTTTTAATTTTTCCTAAACAAAATGTTAAATATATTAAAACAACTATTTTTTGAATCCCTCACACTCACCCAATTGTTTCATGTTGTTTCATTTTTCAACAATATCTACAAAATAATCAGTTCACATAGAGTTTTATCACAAGAGCAGGCAACAACAAGGGAAACTAAGCCACAATGTGTATATTCTATGCTAAAGTTTCAAGTATATATTTAGAATAAATGACTGCACAAAGTAAAAGGACATATTTTCACTAATAATTTGTTTATTTTGCACAAGCCAATAAACTGTTTTAATAATTTTGGTGTTATTGGGACACCAACAATGACCTTCACAGTCACACTAAACTGAAAAGGGCAGTTGTTGCTAATTTTTTATTTTACAGGACAAAAACCTGCAAAAATAATTAAAATACGCGGCAAAAAATGATTGTAACATCAGTAACATCATGATTATAATAAATCTTAATATTAAACTGGTAACGTTACAGTGAACTAAACGTATGGAACTGGCTGTAGTAAATTTACCATTTATCTGATAAAACAGGGACATGAACAGACATTTTGAGGGGCATGGGCTCAAGTGGAAAAAAGGGCACTTCTCATATTTGTTTTAATTTTTTCCAAACAAAATTTTAAATATATTAAAAACAACTTTTTTTAAATCCCTCACACTCACCCAATTGTTTCATTTTCCAACTATGTCTACAAAATAATCAGTTCACATTGTCTTCCTTAGAATTCACAAATTTTATCACAAGAACAGGCAACAACAAAGGAAACTAAGCCACAATGTGTATGATTTCTATGCTAAAGTTTCAAGTATATACATAGAATAAATGACTGCACAAAGGAAAAGGACAAGCCAATACACTGTTATAATTATTTTGGTGTTATTGGGACACCAACAATGACCTTCACACTAAACTGAAAAAGGCAGTTGGTGCTAATTTGTTATTTTTCATGACAAAAACCTGCTAAATTAATTAAAACACACTGCAAAAAAAAAAATTGACAAAATACACAAATACAGCAGCTTAACTAATTATTATTATTATTATTATTAATAATATTATTATTGTTGTTATAATTACACTTACTGTACCACGCACACACACACTGATGGTGACAAGAACTTTGTTTCACATTTGAGGGAGGGCTGCTTAGATCTATCAGCATACACAACATATAAAATGGATAGTTATTAGATGAGGAGTCTGACATCAAACTTAAAAAGTTATTGTTTAAGGCAGGACACTTAATGTACTGTTCAATTTTGAGATGTTGGTCTATTTTGCTTTCATGTCTTTTGCTCTAATGGAAAGGAAATATCCAAAACACATTAAGGTGTTTGTTTTAAGCCTTCTATACCCTCGTCTGTTTGCTTCTGTAGATTTCTTCTAAATTAACCCAAAACAAGCTGCATATATATCTGACTATTTAAACATAACATTTCGAGGGAAAATACTCTTGATGTAAGTCATATTAACTAATAACTGGTGATATGCTTTAGTTTTTTTATCCTATTCATCTGCATTGCCTGCAAGTTAGCACATTTTAATTACTTAATGCCTACATATCAATTAGGCGATTCTGATGACGTTATTAATTATACTATATTCAGCAGTCATTACTTCATTTAGTTAGCATGTAAGTTAATAATATACTGCCTTAGCGAAACCTTAGCTAACTCAGCTCATAAGTGATGGGTGTTAGCAAAACAATATTTGCGGTTTGTCTTTTGGATAATTAGCTGTGAATTCGAGGCACATGTAGCTAGTCTGTTCATCACCACTCACCAGTCACCTCCACGCCAAGACAAACGCTACTGGAAAGGAGGGGGGGCTTCACTTCTGCGGTTCTCTGCCTGGTGCCAAACGTGCTGCACACAGCTGTGCTCAGTGTGCTGCGTGTGCGCGTGCCCGCTATGCGCTACTGCGCGCCTGCGTGGAGACGCGGATGGAAGAAAGGCATCGCAACTCTCAACATTTCCCGACTTGACCTGAGATGTTCTATTTGTTTGACAGGGAAAGCTGTGCGCGAACAGAAACACATACGCGCGCACACACACATTAATTTATTTTAAAAACTTTTTTTTCTCGAGGAAGAAAAAGGGCCTGGGCCCGGTTGCATAAAGCACCTTAAGTGTAATTTTCCCTTAAGTGTGTCCTTAAGTATACCTTAAGTTTTACTGAAGTTATTCTCCTATTGTCTTTGGTAAAGGAAAATCGCCCCTTAAGTGTCATACTTAAGGGAAAAACTTAAGGTGCTTTATGCAACCGGGCCCTGGGCTCAAGCCCCCAAAGACCCCCCCCCCCTCCTGCACGTGCCTGTGATAAAATGTAACTGTTATGCAGAATGACAGCAAATATGCATGCACAATATGTCACCTTTAAGACTGACCACTGTCAAAATCGCTCGTCTCAAATAAAGCGTTAAGCAACATAAACAAATGTGCTCATCAGCAACCAGAATGAATTAAGGCACGGCGGCCTTATAAATCACAAATAACTTACAATTTGATGATCAAATTACTTGATAACAAAGTCTTCCTCCTGTTGTTTTGAACAACGTTTATCATCTTTTCTCTTTTCTTTCCGACACTTGATAACAAAGTTCATCCACATGCTGTTTTGAATGACGTTTTCCGCATTTCTTCTTCTTTTGCAGTTTTTTTTTTTTTTGGTGGTTGGCGAACCAACTTCAAGTGCTTCGTCTGCTTTACGAGACTTTACGAGATTTTACTTATCGTCGAGTTTTTTAATCGCATTTATCACTGCTGATATAATTGTGTTTTGCATTTATCTCTTGTAGAGACATATAACGATTCAGCGAGGTGATTCTTTACCTGAGTTGCAGCAATGCAACAACTGTTTTTAGGATGAATGAGGAGGACAGGAAAGAGGCCCTCAGCAATCTGATGAAAGGACTAGAAGCTTCCAGAGAGCCCTTTACGATTCATTTTATGTTCGGGCACGACATGGAGTTGTTTTTGCAGGAATGTCATGACAAAATGGGCAAAAAAAGAGTAAATTGTTCATTTCTTCAATTGTGATTTAATAATTTGTTTTACACTATGTTTGATTGTTTCGTTTAAAATAATACTGCTGTTTTTTTATATATTTTTATTAAAATGTCTGTTTTCATGTAGAACAAAGCAGAAAACAATAAAACTAATACATTCATACAAAATGCCCACAAGTTTGAAACAATATTTCTAACACCCATCAACGAAACACATTCATTATACAATAATTCTACACAAGATTGATGTTTTAAATGACTTTTTGTACTATACCTTAATGTATTATTATAACTTACACACGTAAGACCTGAAAAGTAGCCTTATTTAAGAATATGACGTTTTCGCGTGTAACAATAGCAAATCACACTCCACGACTCTAGGTGGCGCGACTTCGAGTAAGAACGCAAGCTCCGCCCCTCCTTTCTGTGGCTGCTGTTCAGAATCTGTTGCTGCGGTTCTGCAGCTGGACATTATTGCCAGATGGTGGAAAGTTAGCAAAAAACAAAGCGCGCCCATTTAGAAAAATGATATGATTGGTCTGAAGGGACCTTACTTCAAATATAAATACTTTTATGTGGTTTTGACATTTCTTAATCAATTATTATTCAGCATTATCTTATTTTAAATTGATGATTTAGCATATTTAACACCAACCTTTTCTGATACAGAAAGTAGAGAATAATTCATGGTTTAAGTCTCTAATGAATGCTTAGGCTCTCTCTTCCTGCTAGGTCAGCGTGACTGTGAAAAGGGACTTATTATCATCATGTTTGAAAACATCTTCTGTTAGCACATAGGCCTATTCTACCCTTTGGGAGTTTGTGTGTGTGCGTGATTGTATTGTTTCAGGAAAGTGAGAAAGAGTGGAAAAACACGAGACAGACGTAACGTCATGTTTTAATTCATATTATAGTACATGCCTGACATCTTTGATAATCTATAGGACTATATGTCCTGTCTCATGACTCCAGAAGTGTTTGAGAGCTTTGTGGTCTTGTTTATCTATTGATAACCAATCATGTGAGCTTGATTTACCTAAGTAATGACATAGTTAGTTGACTCTTGTTATCTTAAAAACTACTGCATTTTGGATGTAAGGCAAGTCGGCCTGTGGAACTCCTTGTGAGTGTTGAAGCTGACTTCTGCTGGCAAAACTACAAACTATTTTTCTTCAGTAAATTTTCTTCTATTCTTCTACAATCCTGACTTCTTGTCTTCATTCATTCATAACTGGTGTACGGGTCTTTTACTGTAAATCCCCATAGATTCAATAACAGCTCAGTTTTACTGTCACTCAAAATTAATCTCTCCCATTGATTTACTGTACTGTCAGCCAGCGGTATGCTAGAAATCGCCCCAACCCCGTGTAAGTACACGTTCGACTTCTTGCAGCATGCGCAAGCTGCGCAGACAGCGTGTGACATTGCAGAACTGCGATCATATTAACTAATAACGGGTGATATGCTTTAGTTATTTTGTTTATCCTTTTCATCTGCAATGCCTGACAAATTGACATATTGACTAATTAATATTTGAATTACATTTTATTTTTAGATTTTACATGTACTCAGTTTTTTACCAATTCTGTCATGTGCCATTGTCATTTTATTCTTATTTTTTATGGTGCTATATAAAATTAATGTTTTATTTATTTTCATCTAGTAATTTCCTTAACTTATATTATATAGCATATTTCAGTTTATTCCTGAGGCAACAGTTCTATTTTTGTTTATTTTAAGTTTTTAAAAATAAGAAATGTTTGAATAGTTTTAGTTTGTTATCATTATGTTATCATTTTTTAAGGTCATCATTTGTATTTATTTTTGTTTTATTTATGTCTTTATTTTTTGTTATTTAAAATGAAATGTAAGCACCTAATTTGTTTGCAATGTATAATTTGTAAACAGACACTTTGCACTTTGTCCACTAGAGAGAAGCATTGGGCGCAGTATATATTTTAAAAGATGTTTCATCAAGACATTTTATAATCTATGAATGATCAATTATCCATTTTGATAAAAAAAAAGCACTTACCATTGCACATCTAAGTTTGTTTCATGTATTGTGTAGACCTTTATCTTTTCTTTTTCATTTATCTTATCAAACTAAACAGTATATTTAATTTCACACAGCTCATAAATAAACATTTAGAGAAGTAATAAAATAAGGAGAAGCAGGAGAAGGCTTTATGCTCATTATGTCCAAAGGATCTCAAGACACTTGAAATTTCTCAGGATGGAAATATCTTTCTTCCCCCTTTGGATTTAAAACTTGGCACAAAAAGATATCTAGAGAGCCATCCCCACATCTCTCATTCTGGGGATGTTTATAAATTTCCTTAAATGTCCTTTCAGCCACTGTCACTTGTTTGCTCCCAGAATATCTAAAGATCAATTGGAGCGGATGTTACTTTGCTCCCATAAGCATGTTGTACACATCAGGCACGTTATGTAAACCACGGCGGTCCTTCTCACAAGATCTCATTTCTCTCAGAGTGATGAATAACCTGTGAAATAACTTAAGCTTTAGCACTTACAGTTTACTTGAAATAAAATAACATTTTACTTATAACACATGCTTGTCAAACAAATGTCAACACATTAGGGATGACAGACCAACTCATCTTGATGCATTAGCAAATGCAGGCAACCCAAGGCAGCTTCGAAATTTACAAATCACTTATGACAACTAATGAAAAAAAAATGTATCACAAAGCCTCACACAGGAAGTCCTAAACAACCTTGTTTGCACTACTGCTCCCCGAGGAGTTGGAGTATGTTGTTAAATTGAGATGTTCAACCAGCGTTGAGTGTCCAGTGTGCTCTGTGTCCTTTGATGTAAACAGAATAACACTAGACACGTTTCACTGGCATAAGTCTTTATTATAAAAATCTAATTGATCCAACGCTTTTGAAATTCAACATATAGGAAATGTAAACAATATGGGAAAGATCAGGGGCGGAGCCAAACGTTGGGGGTTTAGCCCAAATCTATGGGCATGGTCTCCCAAGGAGATTTTTCCCCATTTATGGCAGCTATATTACTATTTTCTAAGTGTTCTTTGATTTATCATTTTGACACCATAACATAACAAATGTTGACAATGACATTTTCTCTTCTCTTCTCTAAGCCTGTAACTATGAAGTTACATAAAAAGGTAGATAAGGAATTTGAAATAAACAGCATTACTAATCTTGAATCTTGAGGCCTGTTAAGTAGTTTGCATCTCTGAATCTCACCATTTAACAGTTTTACTGTAAACCGTTGGCTTTTTCATACTAAATGTATGTTTGCCTTCTTAAATCTCACTCCACAGTCATCTCCGTGCAAGAATTCACGTATGGTTTCTGTTAAGCGCCCGCCTGCCGATTGGCTGAAAGTTCGGACTTCTTCAGTCTGATTGGCTGACATTCTGCTTGGTCTCTGTAATTTGATTGGCTGGAATTCCGTAAACCCTGTCTTTTCTCATTTGATTGGTCAACCTTTTGACATTGACGAGCACTAGCCGCTGTCACCGCTGCTGCAGCTGCACACAGTAAGCCACAGAAATCACGAGAACTTTCTTTATATCGTAACAGTGGTCCGGCCCACATTGAGCAACGGCCGGCAGGCAAACTATTCAGAGTGTTAACATTAGCTATTAATCTGCATCAGTTAACACATCAAATAACTATAATTAGACACTTTCATAGTAATAACGAAGCCACTGTAATAATGACCGATTTGAAAAGCGTGTTTACTGTCAGAAGATTCAGCATTTTCATTTGCACACATTTAATTTACCTTTGTTTTAATCTGAACGACTTCCTCGGTTAGGTTAATGTTACTGGAGTGGAGGACTACACCCCCTCCCTCCCCCCGCCTATTCCGCCCCTGGTAAAGACACTTGAGAGGGAATCTCAGCGTGAAAGATAAAGGATATCACATTAACATCCCCCACTAGGATAACAGCTTATTTCAAAGAGTGGATTACTACTTCAGTCACAACACACAACGTTTGCACCACATGTTTCATATTGAGCGTTCACAATGTGAACTTGTGTTTTGCACCACTCCCTGTTTAAGGCCTCTTGCTGTGTTAGGACTAAAGGTGTAGGATGCTTTACTTTGACCTCTCTGATGCACCTCAACGTCTTGTTTGTTTGAGGTCATACAAACAATATAATGCTTTGATTTGTTACATGGTCCATGCCAGGAGTTTTCAAACGTTTTGATGCCATAGACCCTAAATATCATGATCTATTTGACCCCCTTTCTAAAGGCAACTATGTATTTTGATTAAAATTCTGCCATCAAGTTTTCTTGTCCTACAATGGTAGTCAAATAGAGTCCTATAACTGTTTGGTTCCAATACATTCTTCCAAATATATTTCTTTGTCTTTGTCAGCAGAACAAGGAATTTACACAGGTTTGGAACAACAAATGATGAATTCATGAATTTTCATTTTCCTTTTGTTGTGAACTACCCTTAAAGGTCCCATGTGTAATTTATTTGGAGGATCTATTGACAGAAATGCAATATAATATACAGTACATATGTCTTCAGAGATGTATAATGACCTTAGATAATGAAGCGTTATGTTTGTATTACCTTAGAATGAGCTATTTCTATCTACATACACCGCAGGTCCCCTTACATGGAATTGGCCATGTTGTTACAATAGCCCTAAATGGATAAACTGCTCTAAAGGGCACGTTTTGTAAATACGTTATCACCCTCGGCAAGGAAGTGAAAATGTGATGGCATCTTAGTTCTGTATCCGCCACCGTAATGCTTCAAAAGGAAGGGGCGAGTGGTGGGGTGAGCCGTTGGTTGCTCATTTCATACACTGGACATTTAAGAATAGACATAAGACATAAAATTACAAAGATGACGCTTTCGAAATTGGATTTTTCTCTGAAATTTTCCACAAACCCCCTGTGAAAACCCCTGGTCTATGCCACACCACTTTCCCACACCAGTGGCTACGCTGCACAAACAGTATCCGAAAGACCCAAAGTTACACCCATTTATTCTCCCAGAATGCTCTCTTGTTCTCCCGTCTCTACTCTCAGCTCAGACCGACTGTAATTCAAACTAGCACAGCTGACTTTAAGACCAAGAGCTCATGGTGCCTGCGACTCCAACCCCCCCCCCACCTTGAGGTGTAAAAGAGATTTGTGTCTCATGAGATCCACATCATGCCTGTAACCAAAAGGTGCAATGCAAACATTGTGGCCTAGGACTAATGTGTTGAAACAGGGCGCATTTTGCCTATGAAACACAAGGAACTTGAAAGAACTACACTTCAGCAAGACACATCATTTTATATACTATAGAAGAGAAACGCCACAGACAAGCTTTTATTACACGCCCCTAGCCATTTTATTTTTACACCGAGGGAATTTTTAAACGACACGCTTTATATTGGATAGAGTTATGCGAAGTCTTTGTGTGAAATCTGCATAATGTTCCTGGCACAGGGACTTTATATCGGAAAGTGAAGGTTAATTTATATTTACTGCACTTCAGCTTCCGATAGAAGATAAATCAAATACATTTTAATAAATGTCAACGTGTACAATTTTATTGTGGCTTGGGGAGTCATAACTGCAGTGACTGTGCCTGCTTCTGAAGCACACAAGTGCATCTTGTAGTCAAAACCCCAAAATACGGTAAAAAAATATTATACTGAGGAAATGATGTGATCTCAAACCTACATGTAACCCAGGTATCTCTACCAAAGTCCCCCAATAACATTATCCTTGAATAAGACTATGCAGAGAAGAAAAAAGTTTATATGTAAACTCAACATCATGTGAATTTTCAAGTATCCATGCTGATAAGACAGACATGCTTATATCTGTGTGATCCAGAGGTATGGGCACATTCTCAGCTCCGGTACTTTCCCCGGGCTGCAGAGAAGGTGACAGAGGTCTTGGTTCCCACAGTCTGGTGTTTTGGGTATGATAAAGTCCCCAGCGTCAGTAAAAACTCACTTCTAAAATATAGTAAAAAATAGCTGATTTGTTGTAAACAAGGAACTCAGAGGTTCCCAAACATGGGATATATCAAGTGGGACGTTTTTGCTGATAAATTAAAGATTAAAATAACATCCAAACTGGATTTCTCACTGGCAATAATTAAAGGGATAGTTCACCGAAAAATGAAAATTCTGTCATCATTTACTCACCCTCTTGTCATTTCAAACCTTTATGACTTTCTTTCTTCTGCAGAACACAAAAGAAGATATTTTGAAGAAAGTGGGTAACAGAACAGCACTGGCCCTCATTCACAAGTGAATGGGGGTCAGTTAACAATATTCTTCAAAATATCTTCTTTCGTGTTCTGCAGAAGAAAGATGGTCATACATGTTTGACAAGAGGGTGAGCAAACGATGACTGAATTTAAATGTTTGCGTGAACTTTAATGTGTGCACGCTCTAGTGCGGGTTTCCCAAACAGAGGTTCGTGAGAGAATTGCAGGCGGTTCGAGAGTTGGTACACTGCGTGTCTATCTGTGTATCAAGTTGCTTTGAAAAATGCAAAGAAATGTTACAGGTTTAACATAATTACATTTAAGTAAAGATTACTCAAAACACACTAGTGGACACATATTTTAGCATGATTTAAATACAAACCCACTGGACCAATGTTCATCAGCATTCTTAAATATTAGGCTATATGAACAATAACTTTAAGTGTAATTGACCACTAAGTGGCACCAGTGTGTTTAAACCACACAAACACGTTCAGATTCTTTATTAAAGGGGTCATATGGCGGAAGTACGTGTTTTTCTGTGTTTTTGGTGTGTTATAAGTTGCCCATGCATGTATTAGACACGTAAAATTGCACAAATGAAAGTGTGGGAACAAAAGATGCATTCTATCTAAAAGCGAATGCTCAACCAGACTTGCCTGAAACACCTAGTGTAACCACATCCCGACGAATCTACGTAACTTCGTAACATGATTTGACTCAGACCGCCCAAATCTACACGTAGTTAATGTGGGTGTAATTGTAAATCTAATTGGATCGCCTGTCAGTACAATTGCTTTGGAACCTGATGTTCCGAATATGGTAAGAGACGTTACATTTCCGTGAAATGCTTGCAGTATTTGACCAATCACTACGCACTGGTTAACTGGCCAATCATAGCACACCTCGCTTTTCAGAGCGCTGAGCTTTGTAAAAAATCAATGCGTTTCAGAGAGGCGGGGCAAAGAGGAGATACACACATGCACGGTATGTGGAAAATACAGCGTTTTTTAAACTTTAAATGGTGTATACACATTGCATTACATCTAAAACAAACAATAATATTCGTTTTAGCTGTGCAATATGACTCCTTTAAACCATCTGCAGTACATAAACCTCTTTTGTGAGTGGTTCATAAACACTAATGGCTTGATCGACTGTCTCCAGTGGTGAAGTTAATACTGTCTGTCCTGCTCTTCTCCACAGAGCTTTTAAGTGAATTTATTTCCATTTAAAGACACTCAATTCCACCTGAATACTATAAAAGACTGTGTTATGTGAACAATGTTTGGAAAAAAGATTTATTTTAGAGTTATCTCAAAGCACCGTAAACTGGTTTTAAATGGAAGGATTTGTGTTCTTATTTCAGGGTATGCCATGGGTTTGATTAATAACCAGAGAGGTCAGGGGGTTACAATGTTCCACTGCCAAACAAAACGCCTTCCAGGTGCACGGACCGACAGAGATATGGTATAACTGAATATCTCCCCTGCAAAAGAACACAGGGGTTACTGATAAAATTGAAAAATCACTTGCCATGGACAATCCTTCATAGAAAGCATTAAAGGTAGATGATAGTATTTGATTGTACATTAATTTAATAAAAAAGTACAGAGCATCTGGAGAGAGACTGTTTCATTCCCTGCAGCTTCCCTTGAAACGCAGCTCTAATCACAACTCAAGATGTTCACCGTACAATGAAACCTCTAATCAGAATAAAAGCAGTTTGACACGAGTAACAACGGGAGCTTAATTAATGTCTATGGGCAAGATTCCTGGAATAAAATTAACCCTCAGCATGAACCAAATTACACTGTCAAATGAGATTCTACACTGGCAACACCTTAACTATGAATCTGTGAAAGAAACAGCCCTGTGTTTTATTCATCTCTCTCTCTCTCTCTCTCTCTCTCTCTCTCTTATTTCTAAATTATGTTTAGAAATACTGTGTTTTACATTTTTTTACAACGAGAATGTTGAATTTTGTTATCATCAGTGTGTGTAAAATATACATTAATATGTTTACTAATTATAATATTTAGCTCTCTGAATGCTTAAGCAAGACCAAACTGCTTTGAACGTGCAACCTACAGTATAATGCAAAGACATATGACCACCCATATGACTTATTTTTATGTTATTAAAAAATCACTATAGTAAAATTTTAAATATTCCATCATTTAACTTTCTCCTCAGCAACTCACAATATGTAACTGTTAGAAGTGTGAATTCTAATGAAAGGACCCATCTCAACAAAGTGACAACTTTGTGACCATCACACCGTTCCAGTCACCCATCGAGAAACCATTTGTCCACTGAGCTCATCTTCAGACTTCACAGGAGATGCTAATGAAGTATAGGCAAATTGTGAGACAATTTTGTGGAACATGAGGATCTGTTATGTGGTTTTGTTTAGACACAGATCTGTGCAGCTTCCATATAGCCTGTGAGATCATAGTGCATGCTTCACAAAATGTTCTTGAAAAAAAGATGCTGTGATAATTTTTTTATGCAAAAAGTGCATAAGCACTTTATAATTATTATTCTTTAGCTCTTTATGATCTGATGCACTATCAATATTTCAGGAATCAATGTATCATAATTTGGACACATTTCTATTTTTAACAGACAAATTAATTTGTATCTATTCTGTATCACATTTGTGGTGTTTACGGTGCTTGCTTTGAGATAGTTTAGGGTCAAAAACTATCTATTTATGCAGATAACAGACAGCTTATGCCAAAATGAAAAATTCTCTACCTTCCTACAATCGTTTCTACAGTTTTACAGCATTTTTGGCAACTTAAAAAAAAGTACACTCAGCGTTTGGACTGAAGGAGGGATGGGCGGTATTAACGCCTCACCCCTGGGACAGAGACTCTTAATTTCACATTACATGCCAGAGCACTTCAGACATGACAACTGTTGCATCAATAGATTATGCTCTTTTAATATAACTCATTTATTATTCACTAAATCAAAATATTACACTGCTCAAAAAGTCTATCTACGTGTAAGAAATGGAGAATATTTTTCGCAATGATGAAACGACAAAATGAAGATGAAGACTGGGAAACCAGTTTCTTGGATGCCCGTGAATGGTCACCGGTGTTTTACAACTATTCCAACGCGTCAGAGTTAAATGGCACAGGGCACGATCTTCTTGACCTGTCTCGTGCTGTTCCACTCGGTTTGGTTTTGGGAACTTTTATAATCTTCGCTGTGGCTGGAAACATCTTGGTGATACTCTCAGTGGTGTGTTACAGGCACTTAAGAAGTCCAACAAATTATTTAATCGTCAATCTCGCGATCGCCGACCTGCTCCTAGGCACCACCGTGTTACCCGTATCAGCCACATTGGAGATAGTAGGCTACTGGGTCTTTGGGAGGATTTTCTGTGATGTCTGGGCAGCCGTTGATGTGTTGTGCTGCACCGCATCCATTATGAGCCTGTGCGTAATCTCCATTGACCGTTATATCGGAGTGAGCCATCCTCTGCAGTACCCCAATATCGTAACGGGACGCAGAGCTATCCTGGCCATGCTCGGGATCTGGATCCTGTCTCTGGTGATCTCCATTGGACCCCTGCTGGGATGGAAGGAGCCCCCGTCACCGGACCACACGGTGTGCGTAATAACCGAGGAACCCTTTTACGCACTGTTCTCATCACTTGGTTCCTTCTACATTCCTTTAATTGTTATTCTGGTCATGTACTGTCGTGTTTATGTAGTGGCCAAACGCACGACCAGACATTTGGAAGCCGGTGTGAAGACAGAGACGATGAATTCAGGTGAAATAACGTTAAGGATTCACAGGGGTTCGCAGATGCATGAGGACACCGGTTGCTCATCCAGGGGTCGCGCGCATCAGGGGAGGAATTCTCTGACTGTGAAACTTTTGAAGTTTTCGAGGGAGAAGAAGGCAGCTAAAACCTTGGGGGTCGTGGTTGGCATGTTTACGCTGTGCTGGTTACCATTCTTCCTCACATTACCAATTGGTAGGTCTTTTTACGCATGGCTGCGCAGTGGTTGGGGAGACCGAGGTTAGAAGTTTTTGCTTCAGCAAGGTGTCTGTATTATTTTTTAAGTAAATTTCACTTGAACATGACTTGCTGTCTTGTCTACAAAAAGCACAACATTCCCTCTATATAGATGGAAACATGCCATTAAATATATTATTATTAGCCCACATTATTTCAGGAAAAACAGTAAAACAATTTTCAGCACAATAACTACTAGTAATAAGTAGTAGTTTCATAAATTACATTATTTTGGGAAAACATCCTGTCCATCATCCTGTTTGGACTGATGCCTAGGCTAACTTCGGCTTGTCAATATTTATTTTCATTTAATTAAGATCTGTGTAAGGTTAGCGGTCACGATCCTGTCTGTGTTTTCCAAACTACCATGGAAAACACAAACAGGATCGTGACATTAGCATACAGTAATTAAAATAAACAATCATCACAGGGAACAATAATTTTTCATTATTACTTTTTTGCTTAATGTTTAACAAACAATGAAAGATGAGAGTCAATTATTACAGCGATTGCCGTTAGAATGAATGTCTCATAAGTTTGGCCAGAGAGGTACAACTTACTTATCTGCTATGAAATGGAAAGGCAATTGGAAAAAAACAAACCACACAAAAACTCAGTTATTCATCTGAATGGCCTTTACACGATGTGAGAAACCACTTGGTAATTTGTCCCATAAGCCTTCTGCTGCTGGAAGGCTGCGGTGGGAAGACTACAGACATGGGGTTAAGAGAAGAGTAAATCTTTTTGCACTTTATTTCCTACTCCCTCTCATGGGGGCCAGTGTGGGGTCCGCTGTATCCATCGCTTAACCGCCACAACCGGGAGTATGAGAACGAGGCCTGGATCACAGCCATACAGACAGAAAGGCAGGTTATTATTAATGAATTAGCATACTAGGCATTCCTATCCCAGACAGGGTTATCTGAGCAGGGCAGAAGGCTTGGAAGTTTAGCTGGCTTGGTCCCTAATTAGGCAAATGGATTTGAAAAGCTAAAAACAGTAGCATGTTTATTTAGGTCTGTAGGCTATTAATTAGTGTGGCTGTGGAGGTCAGCTTCACTTAAATTTATTACAGTATGTGGTTGCGTTCTATTTAAAAGTTTATTTAGATAATGGAAGTGTGTTTACACAAAAACCCGAAGCTGGGGCTTTGGTTCTGGTGTAGGAACTGGCGTATGTGGAAAGAATAATAATGTGTGTTGTTGTCATGGTTATAGAGAACAGAAAAAAACTGTGAAGGAATACATCAGAAGATGTTTTACCATAATGACTTGATGTGATGTTTGTATTAAAGATTAGATAAGGATAAAAGTTTGAGTATGTTTGAACTGCTATACCTGCACACCTAAAGAAGGCCATCATTTTAACTCGTGTATTGCTGAGGAAATAGACACACAAGATACATTTGCTAACAATGCACGTGTCTTGTTACATAAATCACTGATATGTTTCCAAACCTGTCAAACTAGACAATGGAGTGAAAGCCAGTACGCCACTTGGACTGTAGACCAGAGGGGAAAACAGGATGCAAGGATATGGACAGTATGTCTTATACTTGTTTGCTTCCTTTTGGAATCTTATATTCAAGAAGAGTTCATTTCTAGAAAATCTAAGAACTTAAAATAAATGAGCTGGAGGGTCAGAATGAAACATGTTTGGATAAGTGAGCTGCTTTGGTGTTGTTGGAATCAACCAAAGCCTATGTGAGATCCATTTATGTGTGCTTTTAGATAGATCGTTGTCACTTATTTAGTCACTTGGCCCTTCACTCATGCATTCAATTTTTTGGCCAAGTCTCATGGTTCCCATGGTGCTTTTGAATGTGGTGAGTCGATGCAATAGGGCCGCAGCATTGAGGTGCCTCCCAGATGATGGATCCCAGTCTACAGAAAATCTTTTGTGACGCTAATCCTTTTAAAAAGTTTATGAAGATACACCAAAAGCACTATGGGTTGTTTTGAAATGTTAATGGTGCATAGTGTATGTGTATTATAACATAAAGCACTCTGCAAGCTTTTTATCCAGGCTCAGTAAAAGCTTGAGTTTAAATATCTTTTAAACCGCCCATGATTAATTTATTTCAGCACTGTCTAATCCTATTGCCATTACATTTTTCAAATTCCCATCCTGATGTAAACACAACCCCTGACTGAACTGTTTCAAAAGGCCACTTTGGTTATCAAGAGTTACAGCGAAAACTATACTCTATTATCCAATAGGAATTATTTTACAAGACTACATCTCTAAAAGTCTCCTTTCACAATAAATATATCTATTTAAAATTTTATTTGAAGTTAAACTATTTTCACTCGAATGTGCGTTAACACAAACATTTCGTAAGCAATCTTTGCTGCCACCTGCTGGTGACTGAAGCGAGTAGCATGCATTCGTCTTCAGAACATTTGTTTGCGATAGTTTTGCCGACAGAGGGCACAATTATGTTGCAGTGTTAATAATATTTTCATGGAGGTTACTTGTTAAAAGACAAAAAAGTTAACTGCATTAGTCACTAGGATTTTGCCAAGTATAATATTATCAGTGTTGTTTCTGGAAGAAAATTTATATCAACATTATTTCTACCAACCAATCAGATTGCAGGAATAGTTCAATTTAAGATTTCGGTATGGGTCAACTTACTTGGGTCAGGGTTAGGTTTATTTAAGGACATTTGTATTTAATTAGTTAGTTATTTCGTTTATTTCTTCGACAGAATTGTTGTCAAGACAAACACCCATCCACCCATAATTAAATAACAGAACGTTATTAAATATTGAAAATATTAAATGACAAATAAAACCGGAAGGGGGACTCTTGCCCCCACATTTAAAAAAAAATATGCAGTTGGTCCTTATAAATTTCTGACCTTGCTGTACTTTTTCTTTGCAGTCTCATTCAATGTCAGCCTGCGGCCTCCTGACACCATCTTCAAAATCATTTTCTGGCTCGGTTACTTCAACAGCTGCCTGAACCCTATCATCTATCCCTGCTACAGCCGGGAGTTCAAGAACGCTTTCGCCCTCATCCTCAAATGCAGATGTCACCACAGGAGGCGACCGGGTTGGAGAGCTTATAACTACCAGAGTGCACACATCAGCTCCATCTACTCACGGCAAGACTCGAAGGACTCCGTGAACTACGGCAGTTACCTAAATGGAAGCCAAAGGACCCTGTCTTCTGCCAGCCCTAGCCCCAGTTACCACTCAAAAGGTCTGTCGCATTTCCAGGACGATGTACCTCGACACCCCCGGAGCAGGACACCTTCAGTGTTATCTGAGAGTATTTTGGATCATCATCTTGAGCCTGTTGAAGAAGACCCAAGCCTTAGGTCTTAGGTCACAGAGATCAGCCAGGTATAGGAGATTGCCCTCAAGTGCAAGAAAACAATTAGGATGTGGACTTGGAGTGTGATATGTCACTTTGAAAAAAGTTCTACTGATTTCTGCTTTATTGAGATGTACCCCTCTTTAAAACCCCAGCTTATAAAGCATCAAGCAATCCTAAAATCAGCCAACCATCTAACGTACAAAATGACAAGGCATTTGAAAAAGGATGAAAAAACATAGGCCCACCCCTTGACGTTTTTCAGGTGGGTTTTCTCAGGAGTTATTTCAAGGATGTCATTCAGGTTTAAGGGACACTGTACATGTGATGTTAAGAAAACATACAATTTCTTTCAGTGGTATGGCAATGCATTCCCTTAACACTGTGGATCACAGATCTTTTAGATTTTTAATCCATATCCCAAATTATTGCATTCAATCTTATATACAGCATGTCGCTAATGTACAGCACATTGTGAATACTGTGGCATTCTTAATGTCCAACATTAAAGCAATTTTGCCAGACTTTCTGATCTATTATTTTTCTCTCACTAAATACTTCAACATTTTTGAAAAATCTTACTGAAGCATGAACAACTACAAATGTTTTTATATCACAGCAGTTATTTAGACTGATTGAAAGTACAGAGCATTTTTGAGCCAAGGCATGCTGAAAAGTTTAGCTGTTAGTCAAAATGAGAAAACTGTTACGTATAATTTCCAGATTTATTTTATCAACAGATACATTTTCAGAGGTCATTCACTGGGTATAGACAACGCATTGTACATTTTATTTACAGTCAGTATTCATATATCATTTTCATAAGCACCCATGTTCAAGACAGGAGTTTCTGTGTTTTTACTACTCAATGAAACCCCTTAGGAAAAAGGCAGACCAGAGACAAATTGTTAATACTAACTTGAACACTTCACGTGAGGAATGTAGAACAAGGCTGAAAATACAGAGTCTTTGAACAGAAAAGTATGAAACTTTAACATTCCCACGCAGCAATACAAAAATTGTGTGATTACAAATTTCATGAAGGCATTTAATCTAAAGCAGAAAAGACTGAATAAAAATAAATAATTAAACTTAAGATTTAGTAACGATTACTAAACATAAAAAGGTAAACAATGCAACAAAAACAATTGTATATTGAATTGAATGCACACCTCTATCCCCATCTCAGCAAAAGATCCATTAATAGTACACTGACATTTAAAAAATCGAACATGGTTCTGTATTTACACTGTACAATTTGAAAATACAATATTCCTCTGATCGTAATATACTCTCCCGTCAAGATTTTGAAGGTTTGTCTTTTTCTTTTCAAACATGCAATAAGCCATCTCTTCAGGTGAAATTATAGATTTGACAGATTCTGACTTTTGTTACTGCATCTGCAATTAAATAATAATAGCTGTTAGATATTATAAACATTTAAAAAAAAACAATTACACCAAACATAAAAGATGAACGTGACCCACTGTGCTATGAAAGGCTCCTTAAACAACAAACTTATTCTTGGTGGTGGATCCACTTTTGGTGGCTGTGTCTGCATGTGACTGATATCCAATGATGACCTTTGATGGCACACCTAATCTTTCCTTATAAACACGCCTGTAAATAAAACGATTTACAGATATGTTTGCTATATTAACCTTATAATTTTAAAAGATTATGACCTAGATGTTCCTATGGTCAAAATGATTTTATGACACTATTTACCCTATATGTACGACAGCATCTTTGTTCTCATAGTCTGTCGTCCATATCGCTATTTTGTCTCCTTTTGTTCGCACATTGACGACTGCACCGCAGACATCATCGCTGTGGTCATCAAATCCTTCCCCCACAAGGCACAGAAGCTAAAAAACAAATGCAGACATTTCAGACTTCAGGAATTACATACACTATATCAATTCTTCAGCTAAAGCGGTAAAACTGGAGATTGTGGACCTACCGTCTCCAACCAGAAGCGGTCCAGATCTGCTCTACGTTGCTGTTTAGAAAGGGTGATCAGCCAGCGGCCGCCCCGTTTGTTTCTCTCATCCTCCCACATGGGCTCAATGCCATCCTGCTCCAAAAACAGTAAACAGATCAGCACGGCATGACAAACAACCCTGTCAGCGCTAATGCCCAGTAAACTCTCTGCTTACATCAAGTTGAAGAATAAATAAAAACAATCACAGAAGAGTCTTATAGGATTATGATATTTTGTGTGAGATAAAATGCTAAAAAAAAGAACTCAAACTTACATTTAAACATCACCTGCCTTACCTTGAAAAGGGAATAGTCACATCCTGACATTAAGTTACTTGATAACTGAATGTGATTGTATAACCTGGGAGCATAAGATTATATAAAAACAGGTTAATTTAAACAGAGGGGTTTGTGATTCATGGACACAAGGTGTATAAATACTCACGCCCAGAAGTCTTCCACTGTGTCAAACTTTGAGATGAGACGGAGATTAGCTTGCCATGTTTTGCTTTTGTCATTTTTAAAGAACCAAAGTGCCCATCTGCAAACAACAACAAAATCAAGATCACTCTCTCAGACATGTTGCGATTGCTTGGCTTCATTATGGAAATGAGAAATGAAATGTGATCTGGGTGACTTTACCTATTCTGCAGAGGATGTTTGATATAATCTTCAAGACTCACAATCTCTTGCCTGTTTTCGTCGTTTTTCTCTTCTTCTGAAATTGATAGATTTGTTGAATTTTCCTACAATGAAAAGAGAAAGAACAGCAAATATTTTTACCAAAACTCGTGACAGCTCATATGTGACTTAAAAGTGATGCACTTCAGAGAAAATGCCACAGTCTAATTCAGAGGAAGTCATACATTAGTCAATCTGCACACCCTGCAGTTTTCCCATTACGTAATGACAAATATTAAAAAGCTCATTCCAATATATATATGTCATAAATGTTTGTTTCCAAAAATAAACAGATAGCATTCTAACTAAACATTTCTCAAACCTGACACAGGTTTTATCAGTGATCTCTCTAGGAACGACTGTTTCATTGTGATTTGCCCAAACCTAACTATTACACTATATTATAAATTTAATTTGAGCTCTGGTCAGAAGAAGTGAAATATATGGGACATTTCACTAACCCTGGTGATAATTAAGCGTCGTGTCCATAAAGGGATTTTGTTTACGTGACATTCCTCATTTTAAGAGACACATCACCAAGCCATAGGTCTGGATTTTAGATAAACAAATCGCTTAACAACATGTCTAACTCTCAAAACAAACATGAAATAAGTTCACGCTTCTTTTCTTTTTTTACAAAACCCGTGAACACTTAAATGGCTATTAACAGTTTAATGTTATTCTTAACACGCATATGTGCGACAGAGCTAATAATAAAAACATCAGCTCATTTGACTGTCTGCTGTCATTACACCTCAGTAAATCTACTCCTTTTAGCCATCTTATCAACCCCGAATACATAAATCATATTTAACAGTCGATACTGCCAGTAATGTCAATAAACATATTCACAATAATGTTTGTAGGAGCACTTATTTTGACTCACCAGTTCAGCAGTCGCCATCTTCTATAAATGTGAAGGGTCTTCCCCGTGCGTGAAAACACATTTGATTGGCCGACCACGTGAGTGTGCTAGCAGCCCGCGCCCAGACAGCGCCCCCTAAAGGAGTGAAATTTGGACTCCACTCCCCATAATGAGAAATGATCGCAGTTTAAAATCAAAGACTGTCGATATATACAAGACGCCTCAATGGGGGAAGCACAACGCTCAGTACGGCAGTTCTTGCGACGGAAGTCCCGCCTTCTACTAAAAAGAGCCATTCGCTAGAGGGGAAGGTTGAAGCAGCGTGGAAATTGTTTTTAGTGCAGTTCAAGCATATAAAAAACTATATTTATGGTACGGCTGATGACAGATTTAATTGTTGAGCCGGCAGTATGTTGTTTTATTGTTATTTATATCTTAATAAGCAGTTTTAAAGATATCGGTCTTTTCCTATTCAGGTAGACCTTGCTGCCCGGAGACGTTCCAAATAAGGCTGCCGAGTGTGGAGTCTTGTCTTAAAGGGACTTTGTTACAATGCATTGAGATTCCCACCGTTTGAAGTCGAGAAGATATTCATGTTTTCGTTTGAACGAATAAATGTATGCATTCATACTATACATTTCTTTAATCGCATGTAATACTACTGTATGACTAAGAAGAGCAGATGTGTTTATGGGGAAAACGCTTCTTAAAAGCAGAATTCTGCCATGACTTCTCTTAACGAAATTATTTGAATTGAATTTTGTTCTGTCCAAAATATTTGATTAATGTTAATCTCATAGCTTCTAAGGAATTAAAGCAAGCAGAGTATGTATAAACAAGCATGATTTATTACCGAACAGCAGATGTATATCCGCATTATTACAGAATTTGACTCAATGCAGTGCCATTCCCACTGCGACAAACATCAAATGTAAAAAATCATAAACAAAAGGAAGCACAGAGAGTTTATATTTTGTAACCATATTTATTCCGCGTGTAACTGGAACTGAACACACAAGTACTTTCAGTTCCAAAACAAATGTTAACAAAATAGTCACCATTGTAAGTACAAAGTAACAAGAAAGATTTGAAATGCTTTGTTTGTTATTTTCATGGCAAGACAGGAAACATAAGGCTCGTGTTAGTGACTCGTGGATGCTTAGAACTGCAGTACTGTTCGGATACTGTGGGAGACACACATGACAAAAGTACATTTGGATTAGATGTTAATTGTTTCTCATATTGCATAAACAAAAATATTGCAAGAAGTAAAAACATGCATGTACCTCTTCCCAGCATGCATCAGATCAAAGGCCTCATTGATCTGGGTAAAGGGCAAAGTGTGAGTGACAAACTCATCCACCATCAGCTTCTTGCTCATGTAGTCATTCACAAGCTTAGGAACACTTTCCACACTCTTCCAGCCTTAAAGACAAAAGAAAAGCATTATTGTATGCAGTGGACTGTCTATATCAGGTAAATCAATATTATTATATACCAGGCTCTCAACGAGTTCTGATCAGTAAATTAGAAAATAGAACAGGAAATAAAAGAAAACCACCTACCACCAAAAGCTGTGCCTTTCCATGTACGCCCTGTAACCAGCTGAAATGGGCGGGTTGAGATTTCTTGACCTGCCCCAGCCACACCAATGATGACACTGGTTCCCCAGCCTTTGTGGCATGCCTCAAGAGCAGCTCTCTGAAATTCAAGACAAATGGTCAATAATGATGGTCATCCTATTAAAGCCAAGCTGTACTAAACAACAGGTCAATTACGTAGTCAAAGTGCACATTTTTGAGTCACCATGGCAACATAGATCTCCAATAGACCCTTGCGCAGCTGAATTACACATCTTTGTATTCATCCCAAACTAAATAGATGCCGTTTCTGTGGCCTACCATAATTCCAACATTTCCGATGCATTCAAAGGAATAGTCAACTCCTCCATCTGTCAGCTCCACCAGCACCTCCTGAATTGGCTTACTGTGGTCCTTGGGATTCACAAGCTCAGTGGCTCCAAACTTCTTGGCAATTTCAAACTTGTCTGGGTTGATGTCGATGCCAATAATCCGGGTGGCTCCGAGTGACTTGCAGCCCATAATGACAGCAAGGCCCACTGCTCCCAAACCGAAAACAGCACATGTAGAACCAGCTTCCACCTAATAGGGTGTATGAGTCAGCATGGGACATTTTAAAGCATTTTATAATCTAGTAATACAGAGAAAATGAACAGCAGATACCTTAGCCGTATTGAGGGCAGCTCCATATCCAGTAGAGATCCCACAGCCCAGGAGACACACTTTGTCCATAGGAGCTTGTTCATCTACTTTGGCCAGAGAGATGTCGGCCACTACGGTGTACTCGGAGAAGGTGCTGGTACCCATAAAGTGAAAGATCTGCTTGCCTTTGCAGGTGAACCTGGAGGTCTTATCGGGCATCAGACCCTGACCCTGGGTCACCCTAAATGTGTACAAAAATAAATTCATAAGAAGGTCTGAAAAATGCATACATGTAAATGTAAATAATATATGCATGATTACCTGATCTTCTGGCACAGGTTGGTTTTGGGATTCTTACAAAACTTGCATTCTCCACACTGGGGTACATACAGTGGAACTACAACATCACCTTAATAAGAAATAAGACAATTTCAGGAATCCTGCTCAAGTCTTAACACCACTCACATTTTGAAATGCCTTTCACAAGAGGCTTCACAGATCAAAGTATTTCAACTTGCCTGCTTTGAATTTGGTGACCCCTTCTCCAACACTCTCGACAGTGCCTGCACCCTCATGTCCCAGGATGACAGGAAACATCCCCTCAGGGTCACTTCCGCTCAGGGTGTGTGCATCAGTATGGCACACACCTGTCGCATGGATCTGAAGATAAACACAGTTTTAAAAGTAGTATGACAATATAATAGTTCTGTAACTGTGTTAATTTGAATGTATAGGTTTTTTTTACTTTCACTACACAGTTCTGCATAAATATGCTTGAGACAAGACAGCTGGGTCAAAACTTAACCTCTGTGCACCTGCCAGATGTAAATCTGTCACAAAACATGGAACTTTGACAGGGTGCAGTTGCAAGCCGGTTTATTACAGCTTTAGCAGAAGCCGTTGCAACTTTAACGTATAACACTTAGACTAAGTCAAGCATGGTGAACAATAGGGTAGTACTGAGATGAGACGGTCTCAAAATATCTAATTCTTCATCTCAAAATCAAAGATCTCAATGGACACCAAATCTAAGTGTGACACCCAATGAAAGACAGAAACAGAGTTGTATATCACTTTAAAAGGCAAATCTACAAGTGTCTGTTGATACCACATAACCTTTTGTTTCTATAAAGAGGTACAATGTTCAGATTAATGGTTTACCTTAACTCTAACTTCATGGGCCTTGGGTGGAGCAACCTCCACCTCCTCAATGGAAAGAGGCTTACCAGCCTCCCAAGCCACAGCTGCCTTGCATTTAATCACCTGTAGTTTAATTGGAAAGCAAGTCGTTCATTAATAAATCCATATAAATGAAGATTATACAAGATTTTTATGTCAAATAACTAATCTCGTCTTGTGTATGCAGATGCATTCAGGCAGATCAAGATGCAGTAAGACGCGATACAAATTACAAACATTATGTAGATAAATAAAGTCTATGTACATAGAATATGCGCGACATATGGTAAAACTCTATTTCTGTTTATATGCTGTCTGAAGTCTACGCTGAAAAGTGGGCGAAAGACAAAGCGCAATTAATACACACGAATACACTGTAGCATATCAGAACACAGAAAACAAGAACAACGAAAACAGGTCAAAGTAGCACAATGGATCTTTGTGCACCTAACAGTTAAATCTGGACTCCTGTTAAGCACAAGTGCTACTACATTGCAACCTTTTATTTCGAAATAAAGGCATTGCATGTTTTCACTCGACGCTTTGTAGAAATTTACGCACATTAAACACACACCAAAAATAATTATTTCATCACATATTGGGGGAAACTTTGTCTGACAACTTACTTTCCCGGTTGTGTCCATGCTTCTCTTCCACCGCGAGAGAAAGGGAAGAAGGGGTGTGGCAAACTGAATAACACTTTCAACAGCCAATCAGAGAGGCGGAACAGGCCACGCTTGAACAAAGTCCGTCGTTTTTCTCTGCCGACTCAGCGCTGTTGCTTGTCATTGGTCCAAGACTAAACGATTGCTTATACCCAACCAAACGTCTCAATCGAAATAAAAGCATCAATGACTTTCTGATACCTGATAGGTAGTGATGTTACGTTCTGAGCCGAGGCTTCGGAGCGTGTGTCGAGAAATCCTGGAAGCTTTCAGTGAAGCGCGTATCGAGGCTTGTATCGCTTTAGACCAATGACGTCATAGATGACGTCTGAAGCCTCGCTTCCGCCCGAGTAGTTCAGTAAGCGGTTCGAATCTTGACGCGACATTTTGACAGCTATATAAACCAAGTACCACAAGCACATTCACTGCCCTCTGCCCAGTTAAACCCAGACACTTTCCAGTTTTACAATAATAATATTGCCCCTTCTGCCTATTATGCCAAATAATTGATTTCCTGTAGCTCAGTGGTAAGAGCATTGCGTTAACACCGCAAGGTTGTGGGTTCGAGCCCAGGGGATTGCACATGCCTATGTATAAATAATGCAATGTAAGTCGCTTTGGATAAAAGCGTCTGCCAAATGCATAAATGTTAGTACAATAATTATATTATATACCACCAGAAAATACACATTATATTCATATAAATAGATGAGTCTAGGTGGAAATTGATTTTTTTTTCCTTCACCGTTATTTCTAAGCCTTAACTGGCGCAAAGTGCAGTGCATCACAGACCACATCAGGCACATCTGTAATGTATCTGCCTGTTCTACACTCGTTGGCCACCAGATGGTATTGTGAGCAAATGAAGCCTCGAGAAATGAACCCTTTTGTGAACCACTTGGCTGAAAAGCTTCAATGCTTCACGAGGCTTCATCTCGCCATCACTACTGATAGGCAGTAAATTATTAGCATAACGTTTGATTGTTAAGGCATTTCGAGCTGAGGTCAGTCCTCTCAGGAAGAGATTACTTTTTCGATTTTGTTTGGTTCAATTGATAAGGAGGGTCTGGAAAATCTCCTTCAAATACTTATCTTAACAGGTAATGCGAAGATATTACAAAACTAAGAATATGTCATCTAATCAGAAAAAAATAGGCAAAACACAATCTACACTTTGATAAAAGCAGATATGTATTTGCTCACAAACATGTCATTACAAAGGAAAGTGCATCAGAACAGTCTGATAACACATCCCTTACTTACCAAACAAGCTTACAAAGTTGAATTTAAAACAGAGACATGTTTGCAAATATACCAGATTTTATTTTGCAAGTCCATGGTGACAGTGTGGAACTAACATGAATTACAATGTAGAAAATACTGACATCCTTTCCAATCCAGCAATGAAGTTTTACATTATTGATCTCAGATGAGCTGGCTTTTTTCTTCACACTACACAGTAAGGCAAGCTTGATGTTGGACAGACCGGTACTGGTCCAGCTTTCAGCAACATGAAAACCAACCAGTTATAGTTGTGGGAGTCACTTGCCATCTTGCACACAGACAAGTGCAACTAAAAACAACAACCTATTTAAATAAAAATTCCACTGCTGAAAAAATACAAATGGTACAAAAGTAAAAAGTCCAGCTGTACAAGGGAGGCATTAATAAACAGTCCAAAGACTGTATTAGTCCCAAAAAAGCTGCTTCTGTGTTCTCCCAGGACGTTCCCTCTGCAGATGAAAAACAGGTCACATGTCCTGAAAGACCTTCATCATCTCCCACCTGCAAAGCACACACATTTTTTCTTTGAATGTGAAGGTATAACCTCATTTCTTATATTACCTGGAGATAAATACACAGTGCTATCACTCCAAGTAAATAACACTAACAAATTGATAATACTTTTAAATTGGTTTTCCACAGGTGAAAGAAAGTTTGCTTTGCTAAATGTCTTTCAGATCCAGATTCAGTACATTAAATTTGATTTTATTACAAATTTTGAGGTTCAACAATTTTAACTCACCTCTAAATCCACGTCCACCACCTCCTCCTCCTCTAAACCCTCCACTTCCACCTCCTCGTCCACCAAAACCTCCACCTCCTCGTCCACCAAAACCTCCACCACGACCACCGAATCCCCCTCCACGACCACCGAAGCCCCCTCCACGACCTCCACGGAATCCACCTGCAAGTATTTCACTCACTTTAGAATAGTCTTTCAGATATCAAAGCTGCACATTACCAGAGATACTTAAGATACTGGACAACCAGTATTGTATGTAGTTTTGAGGGCTTAAACTTAAGAATGGTCTTACCTCCTCTCCCACCTCTTCCTCCTCCTCTACCTCCTCGAGGAGGACCCTTCTCACCTGGAGGCCTGGGGAGGAACCTCTGAAGGGGTAGAAGCTTCATGGGGTCGATGTAGAACTGAAAAAGGATTTAAAAAATGTTACAGTACTATTTGACACATCGAAATAGCTAATAATGAAAGCAAAAAATAAAAAGGATGAGAAAGGACAGTATAAAACCCATGTTTCCTTAATCACTATATTAAAACAACACAAATTAAAAGATTTGTTCTTTCAAAAAGTAATTTCACACCAGTAAAACAATGAGAATGGACACATTTTGTAAAAACTATCTACAAAGAGGAAAAGTGAAAATGACAAATATGGTAAAAAACTGCAAAGCCATTATAAATGACAGCTTACCTTCTGCAACTTCTTGAATGAGGATGCCTTCATATTTTGAGAAAGTTTGACAGAAAAATACTGAGGGTTTAATTAAGGACTTTCATATATTTATGGAGGGATGGGGATTTTAGCAGATTAGACGGTTTCAACTGCAACAAAAATGTTATGTGACCCAAACTTAATTATTGGTAGATCTCTGCAAAAAATCAATAACAACAAAGTCTCTGTAGAGTAGATTATTATATTACATTTTATATAAACTAAAATATTAACAAATTAAACATAATATAAATTGTTATATTATACAGACCATTAAATAAATATCACTTGCAGTAACTTTTAAGGATACAAAATCACGAAGTTGTCCAAAGATCTCGTCGACCTTTCCAATCTGTTCTTTGTTTTCCAGGTAAACAGGAGCATTGAAGTAAGGAACTTTGTTTTCCTCCGTCACGCATTTACAGACAATGTCATCCTCACAGGGGTGCATGAACTCTCCGACGGCTGTAAGATTAGGTTGATCAATACAAGGGTTTAAGGTCACTTTTTCATTTTAGAATCAAAACTATGAATAGCACAATTTGTAAAAAAATAAATAATTTGTAATCGTGCTCTTTGGTAATTTATCATCAACCAGCTTCTTGAGGTATTAACCTGACATGCATTTAGACATAAACATTCCAATTAAAAGGTGTTTCAAGATCATAAGAAACATTTAAGTTAAATGAGTATATATACTTTAAATCTATTGTATGGACACAAGTATTTGAAACAGACAGGAAATAAGTCGGCTTTACCGACAACATGTTCCGGTGGACCATAATCCTGCTGCCTGTTAAATCCACCTCGTCCACCTCCTCTACCACCTCCAAACCCGCCACCTCTACCACCTCCAAATCCGCCACCTCTATTAAAACCGCCGCCACGACCCCCTCCTCGACCACCACCTCCGCGGAATGACATGGTGAAAACCCTGTGTGAAGTGAACACATGGAAGATAAATGTTTACACAAACCAGCAATGCCGAGCTACGAGGAATCTAACTGAAGTTTCCAGACAAATCCCAGAAAAACGATTTACAGGTTTGGTGTAATTTAGACAGAACTTCTTATCACAGCAATATACACTCAGTTACGGTAAATTACAGGAATGCTGCTACAATGGAAGCAGAGATCAGTTCACAGCATATCGAACAGTTCCAAGTGGAGAAGTCAGACCATTAGTATTTACAGATTACCATAAAACAAATATGCGCCGATATGAGAAGTCAAATTACCTTCAAAGATAATCGGTTGGTCTATAAAAATGCACGCCGTTGACTGGCAACACATGTGCCTTCACTGTCTGCCGTAAACGAATTCTCTCTGCCTGGTTTACAGACTGTCGTAAACATGGAAGTAGTTATGGGGCGCTAGGGGCGCACGTCTCATGTAATAAAACGCATATTTTGTTCTCATTTTCTGTTGCATAACGGACAAACACTTTCCCAGGGTAGAGATGCAGTACAGGTTTTCATAACTAGAACAAATCAAAGCTATATGTAAATAAAATAGCAGAATTAATGAGCTAGGATCTAACGGATCTTTTCTCGTATCATATCTAAGTAGACATGTTTTTTGTTTTCATTATTTCCACACCCCCAAATCTTGAATGTCTTTTATAATACTTTATGTAAGAAATTATGTTTTGCCTATTACAATAATACAAAATAACATGACATTCTGTATGGAGGCAGACAGTGAGTATACCAGCAGAGGTCACTCTTGACACACGATAAACTAGCTTTAGATTACAGTATCTATGAAGGGGCTGAGATGGTCGTGAAGGACCAGAACATTTGGATTCTGATCAGGGACAGCTGGCTCTCCTGGGTCTTCACCGGAGAATGCGATATCTGTAAATAGAAGTCAGTTTCCCCCGAATCTCTCTACCTCATTTTTTTCTCTAATGCCGCAGGCAACTGTCAGCATCCAGCATGGGAACTTGAGTAGTGTGCTGAGAGAGAGGGAGAGAGCGATAGACAGCCTTAGAGAGAGAGAGAGAGAGAGAGAGAGAGAGTGTACCCTACATCAAACACATCACTGCACTTTATGTGGAGCTTATTACAAGCTTGTGTTGTATATGTTTTATCACAAATACCTTTACACCCAACCTTAACCCTTTTAGAATATAAATCCTGTTTATACCTGCAAGACCTCAAACCCTACAGTGCCCGGAATTTTAACTCCACTGGAAATTTGAGAGACTACTGCTTCTGAATGTCACACACATGCTAGTTCAGAAGCTGTGCTGCTTTTCATAACACCAGAGATGAAAACCATACCCAGACAATATTTTGGTTTGTGCAACAAATTTGTATTTGATGCATTTTTAGAACATCAAAATATAATTTCTTTCATATTTTGCTCATCATACATTGTATATTCATCTTACGTCTACACTGTGGTATTAACATTCAGTTGCAGGGAGATTGCACTCGATGAAACCTTGTGCACTGTGTCTGAAATGTCTAAATATTGACTAATATTTCATCTTTAAGAGAGCCAAAGTATTTTGTTCCATCTAGGACAGCAGCATTCAAAGCAAAAGTATTTTTTAATGCTTTCTTGTTCTTACATTTGCCTATACAGTTCAAAACCTTGATCGGTGTAAATTCCTGTTACTGTATGTTTGCCGCTG
Source organism: Triplophysa rosa (assembly GCF_024868665.1). Classification (NCBI taxonomy): domain Eukaryota; kingdom Metazoa; phylum Chordata; class Actinopteri; order Cypriniformes; family Nemacheilidae; genus Triplophysa; species Triplophysa rosa. The sequence continues at coordinate 17,350,031 of NC_079902.1, forward strand.
TTGCAAATACCTATTGAACATTTCAGGACACAAACCATGTGATTCAATTACACTTACAGGGGGACTGTTTCGTATCCCGTTGTATCGATTTCATGGTTCGGTAATCTGTGATAGTCACAATGGTCAGTCAGATTACGGGGTAAAGGAGACAATGTGGCCTTTTAGGCATTAATGGGGGGAAAGACTGTTAATTGCCCCAGACTGTTCAAAGTAAATTAATTATTGATCGACTACGTCACTCTTTTTCTGTACTTACATAGCTTTACAAATCCTTTTATCTCCCTTTGGTGTAAGTACATTTCCGCTCTGGCATAATCACATACTAAGGGAAGCCCATGGGCCAGTAAGCACCTCATTAAATCCAAAAAGTTGTTTGTTTTGGATTTGTCTGTGTGTGATGTTTGTCCTTATATTGACACTTCTTATGAGACACTTTTAGTTCATTCTCTCACCGTAATAGTACCCTCTTCGCCTGCCTAAGCCCGCCACGTACGATTAGCGTGTCATTACCTGTGGACATAACGGAGAAAAGGAGAGATAGGCGGTAACTAATTGAAATCACTTGTGTGGGCTGTGGCCCTGCGAGATGGCTAGCATCCAATCTCTGTTCAGGATGACACTAAATACAAAGCGCAGATCCAAGCCAACCTAAGCCTGCATCATTATTCTGCACATTGATTTTCCACTGGGCCTCCAAAGACAGGCTGCTCTTTGAAATGAAATATAAACAAAGTACCAGCATGATATAACAGCATTTTTATTCTGCTTCAGGAGACAGCTAGCCCCACGGATTAGAGGTTTCAGTCAAAGAAACGCAAGTGGTGCGTAAGTGTGTGTCCATTTCAAATGGTGCACTGTTCTCTCTGCTGTTTAAATAATGCTCGCTCTCTGATCGGGTTGAGTCGGTTCATTCTGAGTGGGTGAGGAATATAAGGTGGACTGAGCCTACAGGGACATCTGAAGACAGGTCATCTGATACTAAGAGTCAGGCTGTGATGCATTCTGAGATGGTATTTCACCACACAAGATAAGAGCTGGCATTATGTTTGGTTTTAATGCTTTGACAAGCCGGGTCTGATTTAAGGAAACTGAGTGATGGGTTTAGATCAGGGCTTGGAAGAAGAGCCGTGATAAAGGTCAAATCTGTTAGGATCCCAGAGTTATTTTTCAGTTTTTTTGAGGATGTGTTGGCCGAGAATACTGTGGTTCTTAAAAAAAAAAGAAAATGTATCCTTTTTGAATTAATTTCTCATGAAATGCTGTGTCTGTATATCCACTCCAGTGCTGGACATTTGGATGAAACTCACGTTACATTCAACAGATGGACTCTTTGATCACATTAAAAAATATCACCATAATGTTATGGCTACAAATAAGAGACAAGTCAAAATACACCATGCCACCAGGTCAGATAATTGTTAGTTGTAAGCAGATCTCTCTTTTTTTGTACTTTGATGTTAGTAAATCAAATACGTTAATGGATTGTAATTGGTTCCCTTTGATATCGGCCAGTTTTTACACCTTCCATCTTTCATTCAGTGTCGCAATGATGGCCAAGATTATACCCTGAAAGCACCTATACATACAAATAGCAGTGTCATTAGAGCAGAGAGGTTTTTCCATGCTCTCGCTGCCCTTACTGTTCATCCACACAATCCTTTCAACAAAATCAGAGAAGATAATGTGTATTATTAGCTTTCTCATTCTCTAATAAGTGATGGATGAGTGCTTGCTCCTCCATGCATTTGTTTCCAGGTGGAACCGGTCTGCAAGGCATTATCTGGTGGCATCCTTAGATGACTCTGGCTCTAGAGGAACAGTTATCCCGTTTACTTTCATGTGATTCCAAACCTGTATTATTAAATTATGTTTATGTCAGTATTGCTCAAATATGATAAACTTGTAATATAGTCATTTGAAACACATTTCAAATTTTAAAAAATGTATAGGCTACCTAAATGTTAAACGTTCTGCTGATAGTTTAAAATGGCGTAAAGTAAAGTCAGTGATGACAGAATTTGTATTGTTCGGATTAACCCTTTTTTAAAAGCACATTATGTACGATTTTGCTTTAAAATGTTCAAAAATCAATAGCACAGTGCTATTTTTCACATACAATACATCAAATGTTTCCAACGGTGTTTAAATTGCCATTTAAACCAGTGTAACGTTCCTTTTTTAGTTTTAGTTGTAGTTTAGTTTTTATTTATTTTCAGTTGATCATTTCAGTGACTTAAAGGAGCAATGTGGAGATTTTAGCGGCATCTGAATGAAGGGTTATGTTTTTCTTTCCTTAGAATGAGCTATTTCTATTTACATACAGCGCGGGTCTGCTTGCATGGATTGTTGTTGCCATGTCCCCATGTTGTTTCTACAGTATTCCTTTATTGACAAACTGCTCTACAGAACGTGTTTCGTAAATATGTTATCTCATTTGGGAAAGAAGCGAAATTGTGATGACATTTTAGTACTCTCTCAGCTTCCGTAGTGCTTCAAAAGGGAGGGGTGGAGTGAGCCGTTGGTTACAATTCACACCACTAGATGCTGCTAAAATACACAATGGTCCTTTAAGTTTTTTTCCCACTGTTATTCCCATAATTTATTTGATTTCAATAACAGAAATGTTTCAAAAGTTTTCATTTCAGATTGCGTTGTGAAAATTTTTATATGTATATAAATAGTAAGTCAGCCTTTTTGCAAATGCTGTGGTTACGTGCAAATGTGAAGAAAACAAAAAGTTTTTATCAGAAGTCAAATGGAATGTAAAAACTTTGGAGCTCATGATCTCAAAACTGCTCAGAATGCAGGTAGAACCTTATAATTGCAAGGCGACAAAATTGTGAGTAGTAGCATTACACATTATGTAACTTGCAGCTAGTTTATTAGAACGACATAAAAATGTGATCAAACATCATGGTTATAAAACTTCAATTATGTAATTCATGAACATTTGTGAGTCTTACTGCGTACCCCATCGTGTCATCCTATTCTCATTCACCTCATGATCAAGGAATGCCTTTGTTATTGTTTTGAATATTTGACCTCTAGTTGCGAAAATTACATACTGTTCCTATAAGGACAACACAGTTTGCAGGAATAATCACAGATATGGGTGAACTATGAACTGGAGAGCTGCTCATTCGATCACCTCTGAGCCCTTGAGCAAGGCACTCTATCTGTAATTAGTCTAGAAGAATCCACTATGGATAGATGCATCCTTTAAATGTCGAGGAACTATGTACCATGATTGGATATATGTTTAAGGTCACTAACATTTGGAGAGACAGTTAATTACCAGGATTGCTTGCTTATTAGTCTTGTAAGTCTACAGCGGGGGTTCTGAATCTCACTCTGTGAGGTGCAGTTTCCTGCAGAGTTTAGTTCCGACCCGCTCTAAACACCTGGATGTACTGTCATTTTCAAGTAAACCCAAAGACCTTGATTAGCTGATTCAGGTGTTTGATTAATGCTGGAAATGCTGGGTGAATTCCAAATGCTGTTTTTGTGCCCTTGAAGGGCACTGCGGGAAGGGGATGGTACTCATTGAGTCCTTCCAAAAAGTAATGAGAAACTAAATCCTCTCATGGATTTTATGTTATCAAGGTAACATTCAAATAGAAATAAAGTGGCAGTGTCATGTGTAGCAAACATGCATGAGCGAGACAGCGATGTTCTGCACTCTTCATTTTAAGCAGTTCGCTTATCTCCGCTCTAAAATCTTAGTTATTGAATTGTGCGTTGTGAGTCCTCATGGGCAGGGGTGCACATAAGTTTTTCTATCTGGTTCTCAAGAGAGCACCTGGAGATTCGGTTTGGTGCTCACATTGCACATAGTGTGACAAATTATATTTACCTATTAAAAATAAAAGTAAAAAAGTAGTTACTTTTTAATGAACAATAAACAAAACAATAAAGTGGGATAATACTATATTTATATTACTTTAAAGTACACTTAAAATACAATGGTAATGTATTTCTTCTTGTTTTTCTTTTTACATTAGTAAATATTAATTTTCAACACCAATTTTGAAACCTAAAACGACAACCTTTTTGGTTTTTGGCAGGTTGCTGGGAACTGCACTTGGGAACGCACGTGGAGACTTGCGGTGCGGAGCTAGGATCGAGTATAGCATAGAGAAACACAAGCTGCGTGCAAGTGTCAAGTTTAAACAGCTTGTCCTTTTAGAACGTTTAAGAGAAGCGGTGTTTTGGTAGACGTGCAGCGCAGTTCCAGACATTCACAGAGGCTGCGCGTGCCGCGTGCTTCTCTAGTAACGAAAGCAGAACCAACAAAGGCGGAGCTACCAATACTCCATTTTTCATCATTTACACCCAGGTCCCGTTTAACACCGGGAACAAACGAGATATAAGTAGATTTGGCAGCATTCAGTACAAACGGAAATCTTATCCAGTATTACATTTAGTCGGTCTAAAACAGTGATTGTGCATCAAAAGGTTTCAACCATGTCAGTACGCAAATGAGCGTTCTAAACTTATTTACAGAGCGCATTTTTAATTTTGGTCGCGCATGCGCACCTGCGCACCACTTATGTGCATCCCTGCTCATGGGCCTATTTGGAAGAAATATCCTTTTCCTCTATAAGTCTTCCTCACTTTTCCATTATATGTCACATCAATGTTTCAATAGTCCCTGTGTTTGTGCCAAATATGGTCCTATCTGCTTTATCCAAAATATTCTGCTGACCACAGCAGTGCTGAATCATGCACATTTTCAAGAGCAGAACCCAGCAGAAACAGCAAGAGTTGATGTTTCTTTCTATCTGCTGATGGGGTTTCGGTTCTCGACCATAAAAAAGATACTCTCAAGCTTAGTATCTCAAAGTCATGCCACATTGAAGAATTCCAAACAGAGTTGTCTTCATCTGGCCTCTGCTTGGCGGTAAAAATCAGTATAAACATACAACTGATATTTCAGTTTCAACTTCAGTTTATTTGTTAAATTATTAATTACCAACTTTGAATCTTATACAGCTGCATTAAAAATTCCTCGTTTGTAGGTTGCTTTGGATAAAAGTGTCTGTTACATCTAAATGTAAATGGCATGTAATGATGTGTCACATGTCACCTTTACAGTTTTCTTGATTTCTCTTTGCACATTGGTAGAGATTGGTTGGTATGCTTTGAGGCAGAAAATGTCACAACCTCACACCCCTAAGTAAAACAAACCCCACTCTGCACTCTTTGACCTTTATTCATCTCAAGACACCACACATTCCTCTGTGTGATGCCATAGACACTTTATGTAAAAATATTTTTTTATATCAAAAATAAAATGTTTCTGCTAAAGTCACGCCCTCCATATCCGACTTAAATGCGCACATGCATTGATGGGTTGGGTAAACTTGCGTAAGAGGAAGAAAGGGAGGTGGGGGTGAACAGTGAGGAAGATGACGGGAGTCATTTAAGCACTGACACTTCCACCCACACTCATACTGCAGCCAGCTCGTCTCATCTGCAGTAGTTCCATGTTAAATGCTATCATCCTCTCTCTCTCTCTCTCTCTCTCTCTCTCTCTCTCTCTCTCTCTCTCTCTCTCTCTCCTCTCTCTCTCTCTCTCTCTCTCTCTCTCTCTCTCTCTCTCTCTCTCTCTCTCTCTCTTTTTCTCTCCTCTCTCTCTCTCTCTCTCTCTCTCTCTCTCTCTCTCTCTCTCTCTCTCTCTCTCTCTCTCTCTCTCTACTCTCTCTTCCCTCTCTCTCTCTCTCGTTCTTCCCTTGATGTCTCCTCTCTCTCTCTCTGCCTCATCCATGTGTTGTGCTCGATAAAGAGACCACAAGCATTTCAATAAACACCAGAGTAAAATGAACATTTGTGTTCCTGGGCTCATTTCTCATTATTTATTATCCTGGAATAGCATTAAGCAGTATCATATTGTATATATTTGATCATATATTATATAAAGCAAACTGATGAAAAAATAAATAAATAGGTTTATGTAAAATGTCCAAGAATTGTAAATAGTTAATAGTTTATATGCGAATTGACTTAAAAAGCAATTTTGTTTGCTTTGTCTATCATTGTAGAGAGTATTTTTATCTTCCTGCACAGTATGCACCTTCTTAGGCCTATTATTCACAATTATAGAAAACTTTTATCTACTCAGCCATGGTGTATTGAGTTATTGTTGTTTAGTGTAAATTATGTTGTTAAAAGCTGATCATTAAGTCATCGTTTTTGTAGAAAGATATTAGGCCAAGCAATAAAAATATATATAAAACCGTTTTGAGATTAAAGTCATTATAATGCGAAATTAAACCCGCATTTTTTCGGGGTAAAAAGTCGAAATTAAATGTTGAGAATAAACTTAATAAATTTCGAGAATAAAGTCGTTGTGTTTCGAGAAAAAACTCGTTAAATTTCGAGAAAAAACTCTTTGAGAATAAAGTAGTGTTAAAAACGTGTTAAATTCTTCTAAAGCAGTGGTCGCCAACCCGTCGATCGCGATCGACTGGTCGATCTTTTGAGACGTTACTGTCGATCCCCGAAAGTAGGCTAATAGGAAAATGGAGAGACAAATTATTGTGCCTGATCATGTCCAGTTTTGCAGCGCATCTTGTTTCTCTTCATTCAGGTTGTGTCATGGCTCTGCTTCCTTAGTCATGTTTTTCTTGGTCCTGTAGCAGAGCCATGGCAAAGTCTTTGGTTATGTGTGGAGAGAAACATATTATTGTCCTTTTGACAATAATATGCGTTCTCTCCAGTGTCTTGTCATTGGCCCCGCCCCTCTCGTTTCCTGTATTGTCTCCCTCTTGTGTCTTATGTTCTACACCTGCCCTTGCTCGTTATCCCTCGTTTGTCTTCCCTATTTAAACCCTCATGTTTCATTGTCCTGTGTTCGGTCATTGTGTTTGCTACGTGGTTTCATGTTGTGCTTACCGGTCTTCTCATGTTTTTGTTCCTGTTGTGGATTCCCCTGTCTCATTGTAGTAAGTGTTGAGTTTAGTTCATGTCTATTGTTTGTTAGTCTAGTATTTAGTTAGTCTTTGTCCCTGTTTATCCTTTGTCATTATTGTTTTACCCCCTCGTGGGCCTTTGTTTTGTGTTTTATATTTTATTATTAAAGTCTGTTGTCCAACGCTGCCTGCAATTGGGTTCTTCTCCACAAGTCCGTGACAGAATGACCGAACCCATTCAGAACCCAGCGGGCAGCAAGATGGACGGCACGGCGTCGTCCTCACGGTCCGCTCAAGCCCGCTTGCTGCTAGGTTTCCGCCAGGGGAACTACGGGAATCGGGAGTTCGCCGGGGCATTCTCGGCGGTGGCTGAGAGGGCTGAGTTCAACGAGGCAGAGTTGAAGACGATCTTCAACTGCTGCCTCACTCAGCGCCTCACCCCGTCTGAGAAGAGGCTGCTGGATCCCCTAGGGTTCGCGGCAATGGTCAGGTTCGTGGCCAACCGGGACGATCCCGGGGGTGGGGTTCCACGTGGGACTTCCACCTCGCGGTCGATCACGCCGGAGGGCCTTGACCTGACTGCCGCTGCCCGGGGGGACTCGGTACCCTTCGGCTTGAGCTCCACGGTCCCCGTTCACTCTGGTGGCGCCGGTAGCGAGCGGGAGGGAGGGGATCCGGGGATGATGTCGGCTAATTCCTCCGCTGCGGAACTCCCTCCGGTCCCCACGGATTCGCCAAGGTCGGCTATGGATCCGGTGGTGCGGAGAAGGAGGGAGAGGCGCAGCGGAGGAGCGTCCACGCTGGTGCAGCCGGCGTCCAGTCCGGTGGTGCTGCCGGCATCCAGTCCGGTGGTGCTGCCGATGTCCTGTCCAGTGTCCAGTCCGGTGCAGCCGGCGTCCAGTCTTGTGTCCAGTCCGGTGTCCAGTCTGGTGTCCAGCCCGATGTCCAGTCTTGTATCCAGTCCTGTGTCCAGTCCGGTGCAGCCCGTATCCAGTCCGGTGCAGCCGGCGTCCAGTCCGGTGCAGCCGGCATCCAGTCCGGTGATCCAGCCGGCGTCCAGTCCGGTGATCCAGCCGGCGTCCAGTCCGGTGATCCAGCCGGCGTCCCAGCCGGCCATCCAGTCGGTCCTCCAGCCGGCGTCCCAGCCGGCCATCCAGCCGGCATCCCAGCCGGCCATCCAGCCGGCCATCCAGTCGGTCCTCCAGTCGGCCATCCAGCCGACGTTCCAGCCGGCCATCCAGCCAGCGATCTAGCCGGCCTTCCAGCCGGCGTCAAGCCCTGTCCAGCCGGCCTTCCAGCCGGTCTTCCAGCCGGTCCCTAGTCCGGCAGCCAATCCGGCCCCGGGGAGACCCCCAGGGTCAAGGACTGTCCCCCCAGGACTCCTCCTAAGTCCCTTTGGACTACGCACCCTCAGGTGCAGCCGGGGACTGGGACTTCTCCCCACCCCCATGGACTGCCCCCTATGGGCTCTGGTTTGGCCCCTCCCCCCTCCCATGTTTGTTGTTTTTATTGTCTCACCCTAGTCCCTTTGTAATTTTGTCTTGTCTGCCTCTTATTCTGTTCTCCATGTTTTGTCTGGTCTTGTCTTTGTCTCAGTATTCCTTGTCTTGTCCATCTACCCCTTGGTGAGCACCTGGAGGTGCTCATTAAAGGGGGGGCTTCTGTCATGGCTCTGCTTCCTTAGTCATGTTTTTCTTGGTCCTGTAGCAGAGCCATGGCAAAGTCTTTGGTTATGTGTGGAGAGAAACATATTATTGTCCGTTTGACAATAATATACGTTCTCTCCAGTGTCTTGTCATTGGCCCCGCCCCTCTCGTTTCCTGTATTGTCTCCCTCTTGTGTCTTATGTTCTACACCTGCCCTTGCTCGTTATCCCTCATTTGTCTTCCCTATTAAAACCCTCATGTTTCATTGTCCTGTGTTCGGTCATTGTGTTTGCTAAGTGGTTTCATGTTGTGCTTACCGTCTTCTCATGTGTTTTTGTTCCTGTTGTGGATTCCCCTGTCTCATTGTAGTAAGTGTTGAGTTTAGTTCATGTCTATTGTTTGTTAGTCTAGTATTTAGTTAGTCTTTGTCCCTGTTTATCCTTTGTCATTATTGTTTTACCCCCTCGTGGGCCTTTGTTTTGTGTTTTATATTTTATTATTAAAGTCTGTTGTCCAACGCTGCCTGCAATTGGGTTCTTCTCCGCAAGTCCGTGACAGGTTGTATGTTTTTAAGTTCTGCATTAATCTTTTCACGGCTGTAGCCTATAAATAATGATTCCCTGGCCTGCGTGAGTTTTTAATGCGACCGTTATCATTAATCACATTTCATTGTGATGCACGACTGCGCGTGATCGCTCTTCAGTGTTTCTAATGTCGGTGGTCAGTGATCAAATGCAAAATGAGACTCGCGCATGCACTGACGTAACTGTCATTTGGAGGTCACTATACTGTTGCGGTGCATTACGCTTAAAAACAGTTTATTCATATGACATAAAAATGTCACTTGTTCGTTGGCGTTTTTGTGCTTTTACACTGGATGCGCAAGCAAGCGCCGCGGTTTCATACTGTCCGCGTATCTGGAGTCGCGGCTCTCTGTCTTCAGCGAATATAACTTACGAGTGTGAGCAACGGGATATGGTGAGAAAGCGGCGCATTTTAATGTTGAGTTTGTCTGAAAGACAACATCGGTCTATTCACAAAGTTGTAATAGTGAATGATCCGCGGGTCTGTCAGTGATGGTAAACTGCACCAGTATCTCATGCGGGAGATGACATCTGCTGATATCCTATTTATGTTTTCAATTAGCCTAATATGATAGCCCATTCCATACCTTTAGCTATTTTGTGAAACAGATACTTATTACCAAGACATTATTAGACGGGTAAAAGTAAATAGATAAATGATTTAAAATAAATAATTAACGTTGTTGTTATTATTAGGGCCTATTTATAACATTTCAATCTATATGATGTATTTACTTAATAAAAGTAAACTAAATAAATGCATCATAAAGAACAAATCTTTATACAGTAAATACCTAAATAATTAGGGTCTTGTTAAACTTATTCTAAACCTCGTTTTAATGTCAAGCTGTCATGTATGAATTAAAGTCCTTGAACTGGTGTTTGAATTGGTGTTTTTCACCTCATTATGGCACACTGAAAGTGGCAACTCTACACGTTACAGAGTTTGCTTAGTTGCATCTGAAAAGTGGAACAAAGAATTTCAGGTAATTCAAATAGACCCACAATTATAGACTAAATAAAAGGCCTCAAGCAGGAGGTTCAATCTGGCCTGTTTTTATTTTCAACTTTTTGAATGGTAGATCTTGCCTTTCAACAATTCTGACGTCGGGGATCTTAGGCTCAAAAAGGTTGGTGACCACTGTTCTAAAGAGACCCAGCCGCTGATAGTATTTCTTTGTTACTGACGGAAAGCCTAAAGTATAGCTTGACTAAGTGATACAACTCTGCCATGTCCTCATTCAGTACTACGCAATGAACATGACCCTGATATAGGATAAACGTTTATTCTCGATATTTTATTTCGACTTTCTTCTCGAAATTTAACGAGTTTTTTCTCGAAACACAACGACTTTATTCTCAAAGTATAGTGAGTTTATTGTCGACATTTTATTTCGAGTTTTATTTCTCGAAATTTAACGAGTTTTTTCTCGAAACACAATGACTTTATTCTCGAAATTTATTGAGTTTATTCTCAACATTTTATTTCGACTTTTTTCCCCGAAAAACTGCGGGTTTAATTTCGCATTATAATGACTTTAATCTCAAAACGGTTTTATATTTTTTTTATTGCTTGGCCCAATACTCTTCCGTATTTGTGCCATATAAAGTAAATGTTGTATGAATTTGTACAATGTGAATCATTGTGTGAAACAATGTGAATTATTAGAAAAAAGCAACCACTAAAGCAACTCCACCACTAAACCTAACGTCACTGGCAGAAAAGCAAATCGTACTTAAAAGCACGAATTCATACGAATAAAGGCGTAGTCACACCAGAATTTTGCTCCATTGACGTCCATTCATACGCATGCGAATGCGACAGACTGGTAACGCAAGCTTCTGCAGAAAAGTTTCCCATTTCACTGAGTTCCAAAGTTCAAGTTTTGTGAGCTCTGACCCGCGAATTTGTATCACGTGATGATGCGTGACCAACAGTAGATGGATACGCCTCGGCTTGACCTTTTCATTTGGAGGAAATGCTAATATAACACAATCCAATTTTGTACAACACTTAAAACAACGAAACCAAAAATAAAACTGCAAATACGTCAGAATCCACACTGTAAATAAAAAATACCCAACCGTTTTTATCCACGGGTTTTCTGGGTGCTATGGTTACTACCCATACACGCAGAGTTCTGCATAGAAAATAGCATACTTACTGTATATAATAGCAACTTCTTTTGTGACCTTAGCCACCTCGTAAAATAGTTACGAATTCCCACGTGATTGTGTTAATTGCACTTTAACTACTACAACTTATGAGCAGCTTGTAACTTCAAAGCTACAATTTCAAAGAAGCTTTCTCGACACTTATCTAAAACATACATGTTTAAACAGAGAAACACATGCTTCAAACACACACTGCTATCTATATGCTGCGCACTTGGGTATCTTCTCCTTCTTCCCCTCTGCCTCTCATGTTTTTTTCTCTCATCTGTGCCATGTCCTTGCATTATTCATCTGTTTTATCACCATGCAAGGGGCTCTCGTCAACACCAGCTAATTTTAGCGTGGGACAAGAGAAAGCTTTGTGATACAGTGAAAAGCTGCAATAGCTGTGTGTATGTTTGAGGGCTAAGAACTGTTTTCCTCTAGACACCCCAAACCGCTTTTAAATGGCAGGCTTTTATCTCTGCCTCGCTTTTCTCATCCCTTTCTCTCCTCTTTCACGCGTTTCCTCTTTATCTTTCACTTTTTGGTTTCCAATAATATTTCAATTCGTCGATGCTCATTCGAGCTGGCATGTACTGCAGTAGTGGGTCGGCTTTACAGTGGCAGGCATGTCAGAGCAAAACAGTAGGGGTCTTGTTTCTTTGTCTTGCCAATTATGCTCTGGCTGGCTGTCTGCTTCTCTACTGCAGTTAGCTGTACGGCGTCATAGCAAAAGGTATGTTTTATTAATTGGAACGTCTGCGAAATATTGACCCTGGTATTTGTGCAACCTAATCGCGTTTACCGTGTCTCCCAGCTGCATGTAAATAATCCCAAATCAGCTTTAATGAGTTAGGAGAGAGTTTGAACTGCCTGTGATCATGAAGCGTGGATGATTTGAGTCTTCGGGCCGTGGTTTCTATCGCATTAGCTCCGTTGGTATACGTTGTGTGTTTGTAAAAGAAGGGGCAGTGGTGGAGGCAGATGAAAAGGAGGACACGAACAAGATGCAACCCGTTTGTGTGCGCATGTTCTCGTGTGGGAGTGCGTTTTGTGAGCGAGAGAAAGAAAGCACTGCTCAGTGCGCATTGAAGTGTTTGATGACTAACTCATTTGCTCTATGATGTGATCATTAGCATTGATATTCTAATTGATTTGGTCAGCCGATTGAAGAAGAGAATATAAGAGAGAGAATGTATCCGCGTGGGAGTGCACACATAGTTGTGCGATTCTGGTAATACATGCAAATCAGCAGTCATAACTAGGTGCGAACATCTTGAAGAATATTCAAAGGTTAACTGTACCGGTTCCCAGAAAAGTGATGGGACTCATTTGTGTGAGAACATGTCGTAGACCATTTAAAGGTTAATTCCCGTTCTCAGAGAAGTGGAGTCATTTTCACATTTCCACATTCTTGTGGAAACTGACATTTTCAGCCAGATCTTGGACACATCAGTGCATTCTCTTTTTTGTTTCTTCTCATGTTTTCCTGACAGATGCCTCAAGCTCACGCCAGTGACATGCAGTATAACATTATATTACGCCTAATGGTCTGGATGATGGTATGAATAGATTTATCGTTCATCTCACCCGGTGACAGCTTTTTAATTTTACGTTTGCGTTCTAAACACGGACTCAGCGAATCTATGAATATAAGATTCATGAGCACATTAGAGCAATCACTAATGTGTGGGATGATAAAAGAAAGCGAGAGGAGATGTACCGGCATTTAAAATGTAATTTGAAATATACTGCATCCTTTAAAAGTGCGCTAACAGTAATTGCGCTGGACTACTGAAACCTTGCGGCGTGGATGGCGCATCATGCAAAAGTTAAAGTGTGTGGTTACTGAGGCCATTGCATAAGTGCTTCTAGGTATTCTATTAGTGAATGTGTCCAACATCATAGGCCGACAAAAGACGTTTGACTGTAAGCTATGCAGGTCGGAGTTTAACATTGAAATACCATGTATGCTGTACTTAAAGCGATAGCTCAACCAAAAATGAAAATTCTATCATCATGTATTCACCCTCTTGTCATTTCAAACCTTTAGGACTTTCTTTCTTCAGCAGAACACAAAAGAAGATATTTGAAGAATGTTGGTAACCAAACAATGGCGGTACCTATTGACTTGCATTGGTTTTGTGTCCATACACTAGAAGTGAATGGGTACCCCCGTTGTTCGGTCACGTATGTGACCGCAATATGACAAGTTTTCATCAGACCACAAAAAATTTCACAGCACATTTTACCTCTGTAATGTCATATATTTCTGAGTAAAAAGATATTCATTGAGAATCAAAAGTGGGCATTCCATACCAAAAACGCAGCCAAAGCAGATGACAATTATTCAGCTAAACAAAGTTTATCGATGTCTTGTTTCCATACCTCAAAAACCAGAGAACCAGTACATTATTCAGTGTGTTGAAACTGACATTTTTCCTGTGTGCCATGTGACCTACAAAGCGACCTCTGACCCTACATTTCCCTCTCTTTCATCTCAAAATAAAGCCCTGACCCCATCTGTGACCAAAACTGACACTTATTATAGTCCTCCACGAGGGAAACAACCCTCCGCTATCTCTCAGAGAAACACAGACCCGAGGTTGCGAGGCCTCACTTCAGTCTGTCATTGCGGCGACCCATATGTGAATGTGTTTATAAGTGGTGAGTGTTTTAGCGGGAAAGGCGGGTGTGAGAGATGACTGTATTTTAAACAGCTCTGCGGACGTGGTATGCATGTGAGCATACCATGCATGTTACATCATACACTATTCAAGCAATGTGGAACTATGTTATGTGTGTGTGTGTTTTGTGTTTAAAGGGTACCTGAAAAGCACCTGCAGTCTAATGGAAAGTGGTGTGCTGTGTAGTGATGTAGTACACTGAAGCAGCCGGTGGCGTTCACCTTCAGATAGGGTCACGCTCAGCCTTCATACAGAGCCTGTAATAACTGGTTCTCCGAGCCCGAGCCGACTGGTAAAAACGCTTGCACAAAACAAGCTTTGCGGGGGCTTAAACAGAAAAACTCACGTCATATACAGCTGGAGTCTCTTTGTGTTTGTGAAGAAAAGCACCCATTGAACGGATTTTAATTGGTTTCTGGTTTTTCCCTACAGCTTTGTGAGGAGAGATTCGGGCAGATGTCAATTAGTCTGCGGTAAGCTGGCACAAAGTGGGCAAGTGTGACTTTTTCTGGAAATGATACCCTCTTCACCTCTCTAGGAACAGCTGGCCGTTGTCAAAAAGCTCATTAGGCAAGTGGCGTGATGCAGAGATGTTGCGGCTAGGTCAATGTGACACAAACATGCACATACACACAATATTCACAATACTTATTGCTTCAGCACACATCTCACTGACTGATCCCTTTTGATCTTTAGTAAACAAGCTCGAATGAATCTTATTGTCAGCCTGCACAACACATTCCATATTTAAAGGTGTAATTGATCCCCAAATTTAAAATTCAGTAAATGATGACCGCATTTTGGATAAACTATTCCTTTGACTGCTAAAATCTTTTTAATGCCTGTTGAAGTGCAAGAATGAAAAGCAAAGCAGTCGGAGAGGATGGAATGCTGAAAGTTAATCTCACCGCAGAACTTGCCTCTGGCCTCTTCCCTATCTGGCCAATACAAAGCACCCTGAATTCCATTGGGCATACTAACCCAAACAACTTTTCATTTCATCATCTGAACCCCACTCTCTCGCTCTACTTTGTCTTCATGAAGAATAGGAATTGGGCTTGTGCAGATAGGGTAGAGTTTTCCATTGCCTGAATGTAATGTGTTTACCTTTTACCAGAAAGAACTGTGTTCATACTAAGGTACAGCAGTTGGTGGTGACTGAAAATTCATTTATTATGGTATTTATGTTATACTTCAATACATTTTTTTTAAATTCCATTGCAATACCATAGTAGGCCTATGTCCAAACAAAGTAACACTATGGTACTTTCTGGTACTCTTTTGTAAGTGTTCACCCATTTCACAAAAAAAAAATGTATACACCCTTATGACATTCAAATCCTGCATTTGACTCTTTCTTCTGTAGAACACAAAAAAGAAGATATTTTGAGAAATGGTTTTGTGTCCACACAATGGAAGTCAATGGGGGCCAATGTTGTTTGCTTACCAACATAGTTAAAAAATATCTTCTTCTGTGTTTTGCAGTAGAAAGAAAGTCATGAAAGTTTGAATTGACATGAGGGTGATAAAATAATGAAATAATTTTCATTTTTAGTTGAAATATCCCTTGAGTGCGTACACATTATAACCACTTTATTGCCTATAATGAAATGCATTATATTAACTTCTATACTGTATATCAATATTATTAATGTGTCTATTATTACAATCGTACAAAAGACAAAATGTATTTTATTATTCTTTTAATGAGACACATGAGCTTGTTTGTCTTTCACAGGTTTTGACAGTTCAAGTGCAATCTCATCTCTCACTGCATTACTGCGAAGAGAGCGAAGAGAGCGAGAGATTCATGTGGTTTGTCATTTCAATCAATTGACTGCACTTTTTAATCTAGTCATCATTTCTTTTATGGATTTAATCAAAGCGACATCAAAATCCTTCCCAAGTAGCCCTGGTTGGGAAACACTGGATTACACCAAGGATGCCCCAGCGCTGGCCTTCACTTCATCAAAACTCCTACTGCGTCCGGCTTCCTACCTTTGTAGTGAAAGTGCCTGTCAAGAACAAAGCCACCGTAATGGCATATTCAGCATCGTGGATAGGGAAAACGGCCAGAACGACATTTCAATGTCACTACGCTGGAACAACTTTCAAAAAGGCCTCTGGTCCCTTGAGTGAGACCCTCTTGTCTCTGAGGTTTGGCTCATGTCCAGATGTATCGCCGCTCACACTTTTATGTCATCCCGGGTTCACTCGTCGGCCATCCATATAAATTCATTTAGCTCTTCGGTATGCATCAACCATCTATGCGGTTGCAACATTTAATCTTTTTATTCCGCACATGCTCGAAGCCAGTGAAATAACTTAATGCGATAGGTTCAGTCGGAGATATCCTGCTGTCCAGAGTGGCCCAGTGTACGTCAGTATTACTTTCACATCCGAGCTTGAGAGCCATGAAATGGCTTCCCTTTTGCCTTCCAGCTTCACAATCAAACATTTCAGCAGGTCCTGGAACACTGTCCTGTGGGGTGTTGCACCTCACGGTGCATACATCACAGGGAAAAACAGACGGAATCAACAAGCCCGGGCCCCTCGGGGCGAAATGTAGGCTTGATTGCATTGTAGAGAGACTCCACTGTCACCTCGCTGCTCCTCTCCATTACAGGAGTGTGTGAAGTGTGTCATGATGATCCACTGGTTGGCTTCTATTAAATCCTACTGCCTTAGACAGATTTAGCCAAGTTGTCATTATACATGACACTACCCCCTGCGGGTGAACGGCACGGAAGCTCAACAATCCTCAACAAAGCTGCTGTAACTGGAAAAGTGTCACAGGCAATCTTGTAGAACAGTTGTTTAGAAACAAGCTTTTATTAGCATTTTTATAACATCTTAAAATAGTCTTGTCAATTAACATGCATAGTTTTTCCTTTCATAAACCCAACATTTGAAAGTCAAGCAGTGACGTCTACAGGCCATGTGTCCATCTCACTACTACTTGTGAAGAAACTACTTCATTCACTTTTTTATTATGGCAAATGTGGTGAAATAATTGTCATTTTTGGGTGAACTATCCGTCTAAGTGCACTCAACATGCTTTGCCTTCTAAAAAATATTTATACAGTATAGAAACAGCATCAATAAGATCTCTCACACCTGAAACATGTCAAACTGAGGCCACAAAATTTTACTGCCGAAAAGGACCAATAAGATATGACAGAAAACAAATCTGACTCTTTGTCAGATTCATCGCTCCTCAACAGATTCATCACATTAGTCCTCAGCCGTGATGCAATGCAATAGGATTCTCACAGGAAAGAAGATTCTCCGGCGCTTTTGACAACATCTTCAGCGTTTGATGCAGATAGGAAACAGCGGGTGTGAAATTAGGACATCTAATGGGGAGGGGGAACATAAAAGGACTGTAAATGGGGTAGAAATCGCTTGCCAGCACAGAACGGTACTTCTCATTGTAGAGTCTCCTGGAACATAATGGCTACCTGAGAGGAATATAAGATTGAAATGGTTTGGCGTTTTAACACCATCAAAAGCTTTTCGAAAAGAGTGAGTTCTGACAAGACATCGGCTGCGGCAGAGCTAATGTTGAGCGCTAACAAGAAAGCTTTACAGGCTTGGAGTCATCATCCTGTTGCCGACAATATTTACATAGCCCCCTGCAGTTTTCCAAACTAAGGGATGTTACAACGCTGTTCATTTTTCAGGCTAATTAATCTCACCACCTGGCAGACAGAAATAAAGGCATGGGATTTTATTGACCCATTTTATTTTCTTGAGTCAGGAGAGAAGAGGCGCTGTGATTTGTAAATGATTGGTGTTTTTGTGTACTAAGAAACAGCAGCGCATGGCCACTTTTAAAAACGTATGATGCTTCTGAAACAACATTCTTATCTATCAATCATATTTTTAACATTTTTATAATATGTTTAGTAGACACTTTTTCAACAGGACACAGTGCATTCAAACTACAGTCTTATTCTTACAGGCATTCAGTGGACATCAAACCTAGGACCTTGGTGTTGCTAATGTCATACTCTACCAGAAGGAGGACAAAGGTTAATACATAGGGTTAAGGTATGTTTAAATACCTAATCCTCTGACCAACAGTAATAGCAATACTTGCCTAGCAAGCAGAATGTGACCGAGATACTAAATCTTCTCCCCGTGTTGCTGAAATGATTCCCCTTGTCTTTAAGTTTCTCTTCAGCCTGGTCCACCTATCACATAAACATCCACTGTGCACCTAACTATAGCAATATCATCATTCTAGCTCTTGGAAATGACATAATCCTCCTCTAGGCTGTGAAAACAATTACAAACCGTACTTCAGATATGTCAGGCCAAAGTATCTCTACCCCCTTACCTCCATTTCCCATCTTCCTCCCAGAAGTCCATGCATCATCCTACTACATGGGCCTGCTAGTTGTGGATAATGAGCTGGAATTTAGACAGAACTGTGCTGGAGTTTAAATTCTCATGCCTGCGAGCTGCCGTGTCTCTATCAGTCTCTCCTTTTACTCCATGTTGCCTTGACTACTGCTTTAGAATCATTGTCAGTGTGGGAGAATTAAATGAAAAAGTTCTTTGTTCAAAATCAGCCGTTTCCAGTGCTGGAGACTTTTACAGGAAGATCAAAAGCGAGCAGACAGATTCACTGCTAAAGCAACTGAACAGGGAAATGTTTTCATTATTGCAGGCTAATTTACTGTACAGTAAAGAAAGATGCGGACGCAGGAGACGATGCTGAAAATACAATGCATCATTACCAGGCATTTTTGTGCATGTAAAAATTGCACATGATTAAGAATGATTAATCTGCTTTAAACGTAACACGCTGATTTTAATTGTCATTTAAATCTCACAATATCTTCACTAAAGACTTACTAGTCTTCTCTTGTTTATTGAGCGTCATTTTATGAGCCTATAATGGTATTACCAACAGCAACGTTATGAGGCCATTCTCACTGCAACGTTAATCTGCTACGTGCCGAAACTCCAGCGTTGAGAAAATCACTTATGTGGATCAATTTTAAATGTTATCTTCTCTGTTTTACCTCACTACATGCAAGGAATAACCTTTATGGCACTCACATTTCACCCCGGGCAAAACACCAGTACCAGTTTCTAATAATGGCCCCCAGTCCCCCTGTATTATTTATTGCGCTCCTCATGACTGAATTGAACATGTTTTGTTCTTCATGTGGGGGGAATAGAGGTACAAGAAAGAACATGACATTTAAAGCACATCCCTTAAGTGGAAACATGGGAATCGTCTAGCTCCCTAATGGAAAAAAGAGCCGAGCAACACCTTCCTTCATGGGGAGCGGTTTTAGGTCATTAGAACAGTTTGAGCTTTTTTACTCTCCTTCTCTCTCTCTGGATAAAATGTGTAATATCACTAGAACATATCAGAGCTGGTAAAAAAATGCCCAAAATGTAAATGGTTTCCAACAGCGACTTGCAGTCAGACCATGAATCTTTCACCCTTCCAAAAATTACATAAATAAATATAGTGATAAATTATAATGACAGTATGAATTCTTAATATTCCCCTACTTTAATGAAAATGATTATTATATTTTAAGAGTTTCTTTGCATTAAATTACTTAAGAAATTTTCATGACGCAAACTAGGTCTCTTACAATATCT
Organism: Triplophysa rosa; assembly: GCF_024868665.1. NCBI lineage: Eukaryota > Metazoa > Chordata > Actinopteri > Cypriniformes > Nemacheilidae > Triplophysa > Triplophysa rosa. Next base: position 17,369,644 of record NC_079902.1, read on the forward strand.
GAATTTTACTAAACGTTTATCGTGACAAACCAATTCACAATAACGATATTATCACAGTATCTATTGAAAAGGTTTTTTATTTACCAAATAAATATTGCTATCTGTCATGGTTCTGCCCAATCTTGTCTTGCTTCTTGATCGTGTGGCAGAGCCATGGCAGAACCTCTTGTTTCATGTGGAGGGAGGTAATTTTGGCCCTAATGGCTCGCCATACTCTCTCCAGGTCTTGTCATTGTTCCAGCCCTCGTTTCCTCGTTAGTGCTCGTTATTAGTTCATGCCCCACACCTGTCCCCTCTTGATTTGATCCGTTATTTAATGCCCCTTTGTTCTCTGTCCTGTGCTGGTTCATTGTGTGTGTGTCATGTGGTGAGTTCCTGTCTTGTCAGTGTACTTTAGTTTAGTTATTTTGTATTTAATTCAAGTGTTGTCTTAGTCTTGTTAAGTGTAGTTAGTCCTTGTCTCTGATGTCATGTTTTATACCCATGTGCTTTGTTGTTTTACCCCCATTGTTTTGTTTATTATTTATTAAAGTTTGTGTTAACCCCTTACCCGCTGTCTGCACTTGGGTCCTCTGTCCGTGTCTCACCTCCACGTTCTTGACAGCTATCAGTCTAATTTTATTTTGTGTGTGATTCTTTGGCCAAAGAAAAGCCACAAAATAAGAGTTTTAGAAGGCAAGGGAGACTTTGTAACCATTGTGGCTACAATATTACGATATGTGTGGGATTAAAATGATATCAATGACCATTTTTTATATCACAGTTACTGTCAATACCGGTATTTCGTGACACCCCTAAACCAACCTAATAAGGTTTAATATTAAAGTGCCACACACATTTTAGATCATACCTATTATTCCCCTCAATTAAACACATCAGACCAAAAACAGCACCAACGACTGATTCAAAAGTGCAAAACAACAAAGCATCAGATAGATGCCAGCAGCAGGAAGAAGTCAAAATGACACAGCAGCAGATGGTCTTCTACCCCTCAGGGCCCAGTTCTGAAGTCATAGGCACAACGTCATAAACCAAATCCTTTAGGGAGAAAGATGAGTGAAGAAAAAAGATCACTCCTTATTCTGTTGTCCTGATCTGCAGGGATGGGTAAAGCCAGTAAGGCACGTGGGTGTTCATTGTACATGTGCACTAGTCGACTTGACCTTGGCTTTGTTTACATTTAATATAAGGACCCATCTCAGGTAATCCATGGTCAGGTCTCAGGTGAGATGCTGTACTGTGAAAAGCATCACCTTTGACCACTTGTGAATGTTGTTTGAGTTGTCAAATCTCAACACGATTAAGAACTTGTGACCAGATTCCTCAAAATGGACTTACCAAGTAATAATGTGAAAATGACGTTATTGCTGGCAGGTGTTTTGAAAGAATGAAAATTCTTTCACCATTTACTCACCGTGATGTCATTCCAAAGCTGTATAACACAAACTAGGATATTTTAAAATATGTTGATGCCCCAACAACGCCGTGTCCCATTGACACCCATTGTATCTACTGACACATTTCTCACAATATCTTCTTTTGTGTTCAACAGAAGTTGAAGGACATGATGATGATAAATTATGATAATACTTTTGTTTTTGGGTGAACAATCACTTTAATATAGAAACAATTATTTCAAATCATAATGGGAGCAAATTACTGTGACTGAATGAATAAACAAAAAGGTAAGAACAATATGTTTTGATTTCTTCCGCATAAAACAACACTAAAGTACTTTTCACTTAATTCTGATCTGTAGAAATAACACTCCAAAAGATAACAAAAGCAATTTTCCACATCCATCACTGGCATTCATATCTTATCTGTCTACTTTTCTTTATCTTCTGCTCAGTTACTCTGAGTAAAATACTTTCTTTAGTTTAGTGACCTCTCATTTACGCTGTCAGTGTTACCGGCTCAATAAGACCCAAGCTCTTCATAGAACATGGGTTTCAGAAGGTATTTTATCCACTTAGCACAAAGCATTGGAGTGAATTGCTAACAAATGTGAACATTTCATTGAATCAAATGCCTTTTTAAAACATGTGGAAACATATTAAAGTATTGCAAATGTCTTGCAAAGGCAGAGATAAACCAAATGCAATTGAAACATTCTACAGAATACATACTTTTACTTTCATAACCAATCACATAATTATCAGGCAGTCATGCATTTCAAAATAGCAGCTGTATAAGTTTAACAACTGAATGTCATTTATTGGTACTTTACTTTTTTATATCTAGCTATGTGGGGTTGGAAGTGGACTATATTTGTTTGCAAATGTCTCCAATTTGTTTATATTGGTAAAACTCTGAACTAATGCAGCTTTTTGCTCAACTTCAGTAGTGAAAACTTTAAGCTATTGATATTTTTACAGACGGATTCCTGTAAATCACGCTGTAAAGATACTGCCTTTCACGAATATATACCTTTGTGATTGTAATATTAATGCACTATAGAATGTTGAATGTACCATAGAAACCTGTGATCTGTGAAAGCACTGTTTGCTAACTTTATGTTGCATGAAATGACGTTTCTTAAGGGCCCTGAAATATGCCCAACTCGTTTTTTGACAAGTTGACCATGTTAAGCATGAGAAGACAGCATGTTTAACATTGTAAAGAAGTCAGAATGCATGACACACCTTTGCACCACCCCTTTAACATGTTGATCATGTTTAGTTGAACTGTCCCAGTTCTTTTTAGGATAATAATAAAATAATGAAAACAATATATATTTTTTAATAATACCTTATAATTCTGTTTGGGAATCTACAATCTGTTGTTGCTGTTAAGAGGTGTTACTACTTACATTGCGCTGTTATTTTTTTCATCTTAGGTGTTACATTTAAGATTACGCAAGAATATGAACACATTTGTGTTTTCTTTAAATCATGAACCTCCCCTGCAACAACAAAGTGCCCCTGTTAAACCTTTTCTTCTTTCAACGTGTTTTAATGATATATATGAAGTTCCTTAAATTTATATGTTAATTATTATGTATGTTTGTTTTTTTCCTCTCTTCGTTTACACGTTAAGTCCCGTGACATCTTTGTGCTAAATTTAAATTGATCAATAAGAGGTGGGGATGATAAAGTCATCATACAAGTGTTACAACTGTCATGTACTCCAGGGATGCATATGTTCAGGGGCATCACTCTGGACCTCCTTTTGCTTGACAATAATAATTGTGTTACAATTATTGTTAGGGGTCAAGCCACGAAGTGGCGTAGACACGTATTGCTTCCGTTAGTTTTCTCATTATTCTTCCGCTTCTTCTTCTTCTGCCATGGAAGTCTATGGCAGCCCATAGAACCGTACATGGGAAAGTTGTGAAATTTGGCACACACATAGAGGACAGTCTGAACTGTTACCATGGCAAATATGGAATTATGATTTATTTACCTCTTAAAAAGAAAGATGCATACTCTGTCAGACTGCAACTTAAGTGTCTCGACGACATGAAGGCCTGGATGGCTCTGATCTTTTTAAATTTCAATGATGAAAAGACAGAAGTGATGGTTTTTGGTGGCACCACTGGGACCCCCTGTAGATCTGGGTTCCTTGGCCCAGTATATTAAACCTAGCATAAAAACCTAGGGGTTAAAGTGGATCCTGAGCTTAAGTTTAGTGGTCAGATCAAGGTGGTTGTCAAATCAAGCTTCTTCCACTTGAGGCAGCTGGCTAAAATAAAGCCAATACTGTCAAGACAGCATTTTGAAACGGTAATCCACGCCTTTGTTACCACTAGGTTGGATTATTTTAATGCACTTTATGTGGGGTAAGTGGGTCCTCCATCGCCCGTCTCCAGTTGGTACAGAATGCTGCTGCACGTCTTTTAACTGGCACACGTAAACATGAGCATATTTCCCCCATTTTGGCCTCACTCCACTGGCTGCCTATTCAATTTAGGATCCATTTTAAAATTATTTTATTTGCTTTTAAAGCCCTGAATGGTCTTGCCCCGCCCTACCTCTCTGAGCTTCTACGCCCTTATATACCCACCCGCTCTCTCAGGTCAGATGATCAGCTGCTCCTGAGTGTGCCTAAAACTAAGCGGAAGCTCAGAGGGGACCGTGCCTTTGCTGTGTCGGCTACTAAATTATGGAATGATCTGCCTCTGCATGTTAAACAGGCCTATTTGTCTGTTTTTAAATCCCGTTTTAAAACCCATCTGAGATTACTTGTAAAGTAATAGGCCAGAGCCCCCTAGTGGTCAAGAGATATAAGGAAATTTATTAAAATGCTTATAACATATGAAGAAATCAACATAATGGTATTCAATTCACATTGGTATATTTGTTGGCTCAAGCAGAGTTGTTTGATATCAGAGTTGTCATATTTCGCCATACTTCCTGTCCGCCATATTGAATTATATAGAAAACGTACTTTTTCGAACTCCTCCTACAAAATTTGACAGATTTGCAGGAAATTTGGTATGTAGCATCTGGAGACAGTACTGACAAAAACTTATTGAAAGATTTTTGATTGATCGAATGGTTCTTGTATACAGCGCCAACAAAGTCTTAGGCGAGCTCGTCAAAGGGTCATGTGTAGTGTTGTTTTTGGCGGCCTGTTTTCATTTTAGTTTTAGTCTAGTCTTTGTGTCAAGCTGTCATTTTAGTTTTTATTAGTTTTAGTCACGTTCATACACTTTTTAGTCTAGTCAAGTTTCAGTCGACTAAAAGTCTGAGCATTTTAGTCTATTTTAGTCAGAATTATCCATGACTATTTTCGTCTAGTTTTAGTCGACGAAAACTGATGACATTTTAGTCTAGTTTTAGTCAATGAAAATTGTATTTTAGTCTCTTTTTAGTAATACAATTCTATGTAACCCAGTCAGTATAAGTACCTAGTAGTATAGACGAAACCAAAATTTTATTTTAGCCAAACCCATTTCAAACAAGGTTATCTTATTCCAGACACGGAAGACGTCTGATTTGAATTTACGGCCATCGGTAGGGGTGGGAATCTCTAGGCACGTCACGATGCGATTCGATTACGATTCAGAGGGCGAATGTGATGATAAAACAATTCTCGATGCATCTTTTTCCTATACAAATTTTCTTTTTCTCGCTGTGTGTAGCATTTGTCATAACCCAGACCGATTTTACTTCCAATATCCTTTATTAATAAAACAAATGGAAGTGATTTGGCAAGTCAACTGGAAGGTTACATTTGCCAGCATTGCAAAGAACCAACAGGAGAAGAGTAAGTGCCCTCAGTGCCCTGTAGTAGCATACAGAATGCAGTAAATTAATGCAGACTTTTTTTGCACATAGCACTGGAGCTAGAGAGGTTTAAAGTTATTATAGTTCACTAAAGTATTTTTTGTCGGAGTGTTCAATTTAACGGGACTTTTATTTTGACGGGTCTTTGGTTAGACGCTTGAGTTTTTGTGTTTGCCGATAGCTTCACTCAAACAGTAAACGCTCGTAAAATAAACTCAGAGCAACTCTGGAGATGAAGTTCTTGTGTTCATATCCTCATACAGTGCAGACGCAGATAAATCCTCGACCATCACTCGTGTTGTATGTTAAACTGTGCACATAATTCATTCAGACACGCAGAACAGCCAGACGACATTTAACTAACAGGATTCCGCATCAGACGAAATAACGTTATAACATTTCGTCTCGTCTCGTTTTGGTCAACGACAATGAAGAGACATTTTAGCATAGTTTTTATTTTGTAAACCACATTTAGTCTCGTTTTTATTCGTCAACAATATTGCATTGTACATTTAATTATAGTCATCGTCACATGACCAGCATTTACGTTGCGTCTCATCTCGTTTTCGTCATGTGACAAAGGTTCGTTGACGACCATATTTCGTCATAATTTTCGTTGACGAAAGCAACACTAGTCATGTGGCTGTATCTTCGTAACACTTTTATGTATTGACACAAAACTTGGTATGTATCATCACTGGCACATCTTGTTTGCCTCATAAATATTTGGTGACAAATCTGATTTTGGTGTCAAAAGAGATAAGCAACGTTCAAACTGCTTTTCCATTTTTTTACCTTGTTGACCAATTTTTACCATGACGTTGTTGCAAGCGTCCAGCTCTGCCAGTTGTGCTATAGGAACTCATTAGGTTAAGCATTATGCTGCTTCAATGTCTATTGTAATGTATCGTTGGACATCACTATTTGTTTGCTGTGCTGCATAAACTTTCAGAATCCGGAGTAAATGTTGTTGAATGTGCTTAACTGACACAGCCAATGTGCTGCAACTAGACTCATCAATTACCACATAAACAAATGTTGACAGGGCATACATTTATGCCGGCGTGTTTCCCTTCTGCACAACCTCTAACCGGCTCATTGTGAAAGCATACATAGACAAGCCCGGTAAACAAATTAAGATATAAAAGTTTGCCTCTCAGCGAATGACGCAGCAAAACCCTCACAATCCCTTTCAGAGATTCTGCCTATTGAAATGATCTCCTCTACTGTTTAATTGCAAATGTTTGAAGGTCTTTTAAGTGCATTGATAATATGGTTTATTTATTTGTGTCCTTGTCCGCATTATTCTATTACCTTTTCAGTCCATAAAATAATGCAGGAAATCATTTTTTAAAAATGAAATGAAACTGGTTTGGCCAACACAATGTCATCGCAATTTGTAACTATTTTTCGCTGTGGCAACAATTTCATCTAATAACACCTCATTTAATAACTTAATTTAACTAATAACATCATCATTTAAACTGGGTAGGCATGAAATCATTCTCAGTGCCTCCTCTCATCCTTTCTGTCTTGATCTTCTGTCTCCAGAGCCAGGAAGTGCATCTGTTCTCCACCTTTATCTCAGACTGTGTCTTTCACCAGCTTCCTCTTAGCCACACTGGGGCTGCACTAAACACATCTCAACGACACTGCTGCTCATCAGCTACAGAATTAAAGCAGGATGATGGGCGGAGGAGGAATATGTCTCCTGAGGCGCTGCCAGGAATAATAGTGATTTTGCTCTTCTGCAGTCCAAGAGCAGCTCACCATGGAAGGATAGATTTATTTCTTCAGGTAATAATTCAAAATGTTTTCTTTGTCTTGTTCTTATGTAATGGTCAGAACTTTGCTGTGCAGTCACATATATGGAATGAAACAATGAAACAATATTCCTCTCATTTGCAGCTTAGAGTTCTTGGTTATGTTGCTTGGGTGTCATTTTTTGTCAGATGTTTCTTTGTTTTAACTTGAGAAATGAACAAAAAAAACACAAGTGACTGTGAGACAATGTATAGTAGAACAAATAATCTGGATAGTATAGACCAGTAAGTTTAACACCTTTCTTTCGAAATTCTAAAGAAAAACGTGATACTTGTGAGGACATGTGAGGTCTGTTTCATGAGGAAAAATCAGAGCTGGATATTTTATGAATAGCACCTATGTTTGTTTGTTATTTGATGTTATTGCTCTTTATGAGAAACTGACTATGGGTGTAATGCCAGTATAGGTTTTATGCCATAAAATATGACTGTACTTCTGACAGCTGTTGAAGTTGAGATTGCTGTTTAATGACATAAATTGCTGCAAAGTTAAATTACTATCTGAGTCTCATATTCCAATACAATTCCAAATACAGTTTTTCACCATGTACAGTGACAATAAAAATATTCAATATCTGTCAGTCAAATTTATATACATATGCCTTTCCCATAATGTTGAAGTTACATAATCCACCAGCAGAGGTTAAACGCATCACATCACCAAACCCGGAGCTCTTAATTCTGACAAAAACACAGATGTTACTGTAAGTCTGCAAGCTTTAGATGCACATGCCCAATTTTTAGGTGTCAACTTTTACAGCTGTATCCCTTCAAAACCTTTCTCTTTAAATTGAGGGAAGAAAAGACATTCAATAAGGGATTGCATGAGATTTTGATGTATTATGTGAATAAACATCATCCTTCTGATGTAACTGCATTATTTTCAATGTGCATTCTTTCTGACAGTTTATTAGGTTTGTTACTGAGGCCATGTGTCATTGTCGGTGGGTGTTCTTCAAGCTGAGCGTTACATCTGTCACTTCTGATTGCTGATGTAAGCTATGCTGAAAACAAATGCCTCAGTGAGATAGCATTTGTCTTTCTCTCTTTCTTCAGAACTTAGAACATAAGGTGAAGAATAAGCTATAAAAACCACAACATTTTTGGTATTGCAACCAGGCTTGTGACATTGTCAACAAAATATAAAAAATAATATATTTAATAAAAAAAACAATTTTCAAATCAGATTTACTAAAACTAGAGATGCACTGATATATTGGCCAATAATCTGTATCGACCGATAAAATTGACGAAAATTGATGACTTAATAACATTCAGGAAGGTAAGAAATATTAATTTCTTATTAGTAATCAGATATTACTGTAAATAATAAACTACCAGTATCGGCAGAAAAATGTAGTATCGGTGCACCTCTACTAAAAACACAAAATTTATGATGTGATGTATCCAAATAACCAGTTATGGACTTTTATATTTTAGGCTAAAGGTAAAATTAAAAGTTTCACAGCTGAAAATATTTTTGTCTGAATCAAATTTAAGATTTAATTCTAAATGAATTCTAAATTAATATTATTAAAATAAACAACAGAGAGGACACAAAGTCCCAGAATCTTATACTGTCTTGTCAAAATTGTCCATCAATCCTAAACTAAACATCAATTGAATAAAAGTCCTTCTGACCTTTCTGGTTAGCGATAACTCCTATATTTAACCGTCTATTTTCTGAGATGGCCGTGCACATACAGTCAGAGTATCCATAATAGGTTTATGAAGCCATGGACCCAGGATGTACAATGGCTGAGCCTAATCCTCCAAATCTTCCATTAAGCACATTTCAGAGCCCCAGTCCTCCATTTGTGATTTCCAGAAAATCTAGTCTAATACCACCACAATATCCACTCAGCTCTAGACTTCCTGCTACTGTAGCAGGATTTATCCTGTAGTTTGGCACCCCCCCTTGGGGCAGTTGTGGCCTAATGGTTAGAGAGTCGGACTCATGACCAGAAGGTTGCCGGTTCGATTCCCAGGGCCGGCGGGTAACAACTGAGGTGCCCTTGAGCAAGGCACCTTACCCCTACTTGCTCCCCGGGCGCTGTAGTGATAGCTGCCCACTGCTCCAGGGGTACGTGTGTTCACTACTCTCTGGATGGGTTAAATGCAGAGGTCACATTTCATTGCCTTGTACATGTGCAATGACAATAAAATTGAATCTAAATCTAAAATCTAAAAAAATCTAAATTGAAGCATTTTCTCGTATATGGCTAAAATGCTATATCTGGCTTACGTATGTCAGTCTTTAGCTTTTCTGGCAACATTTCCAAAGGCACCTTAAAGCTATCTACCTCCATAAAACTGCTGTCATACAAACAATTAATACCCTGACCACAAACTTATTTACATATTAATTAAAAAGCATTATCATAATTTTATTTAATTTATTTATTTTTGCATTTTATCTGTAATTGTTGATAATTTAAATTAAATGATTCTCAGTCCCTTGAGTCATCTGCCCTGTGATGCTATCGCCTCACCATGCTCTAGTAGATATTGTTGGCAGATTTTTTTTTATAATCTTTTGCCCACATTTGTTTTCTGAAAGTGAAAATACCAATTCTCCAACTGAAAAGTATTGGAGAGGTTTTAAATGTATATTATGTGCCTGAGAATACAAGTAGTGAAAAACAAAAAATAGGAAATCATTAAAACAAAGCTTTCAGTGGAAAAGTGAATGAACCAAATAAAGATATAATTTGCCTCAGTCCATTTAAATCAGTTTGCTTAAGGACATCTGTTGAGTTTACAATTAAGCTGATGTAATTTTGATTAATTAATTAAAACCTTTATACAAGGGCACTTCTTTTATGATGTGTAAGGGCTGTACATGTTTGTGTGAGATAATAATAATAGGCTACTAGTAATTTTGTGCTTGTGGGGACATTTATTTATTTTTTGCTTCCATGAGGAAAACAGCTTAACCAAAATAAATGATGTTTATGTGAAAATATAAAAAATGCAGAAAGGTTTGTGTAAGGGTCAGGTTTATGAGTAAAGTGAGGGTTGTAGGGTGAGGGTTTGGAGAATAAACAGTTTGTACAGTATAAAAATCATTCTGTTTATGGAAAGTCCCCATAAAACATGGAAACCCTGTGTGTCTGTACGTGTGTGTGTGTGTGTGTGTCCTTGTGTGTGTTTTGTGTGTTTGTGTTCCACTTTTCTCTTTCTCAGCAGTCACTGAAAAAATATTTCAGGTTTGTGTCACAGAAGAGATATCTGGCCAGTTCTTGTTGGCCCTCTGTAATAATTCACTATCGATTTTTTAGCTTTATAAGCTCTCAGTTCTATTCCACGACATTTTCAACAGAGAATGATTCTTAAAGAGGAAGCCTGGGGTGCACATTCATCAATAATCTCTTCTAAAGTGCCAATAAAAGACAGAGTGTCATCTCTCTCTCTCTATCTCTCCCACTTTCTTTTCAGATCCTTATATATCCCATCACATAAAGTATATTTCTTACATTCACAATGACAGAAGAAAAAGCGGGACTATGTCCACACTAAATTTGAGCCTGTGTGCATATGAACTTGATCTTGTTTAAAAGAGTTTTATTTCATTGTTCATTACAAATCATTTATTGATACAAGCCAATCTTGTGCTTTGTCCCAATTTGCCCACTTGTACTATGCCCTATGGTATGTACTGTATATGGTATAATTCACATTTTAGCTTTTGTTTTTGTTATTTTTACTAAATAATTTTATTTATCTAATTTTTAGTGAATCATCATCACTAGTTATACTCCCCAACACTAGGCAAATGACAACAGACAAAAATCTGTGGGGAAAATCCAATCATTATGACATCATTATTTTATATTTTATATATCAAAAATATATGCTAATAATTATATGCCTAGTCTAGAATTCTGCAAAACGACCAAGGGTTTTAAGCTGGATGTAATAATTCGCCTGCTGTTTCGCATCAGTGCTATGAGGAGGACTTTTTCAGACCCCTGTTGCTTAACTACAGGTCTTGTTTGAAGCAGTGCTGTGTTGTCATGCTTGTAATGCCTACACCATTTGCTCTCTGTGTGTGTTTGCGTGTAATGCAGGTGATTCTTTAGGTCTGCATGAGATTTTCTTTCCATTCCTGAAAATCTTACACTGTAGAGATGGCATCAGACTGGGAAACCTAAAATAGGATGCGTTGAACTGGCCGGCAGAGAAATCTTGACATCATCTCGTGAGTGATAAACTGCATGTAACAGATATTTTTAAGAGAGGTTTAACCATCCTAAGGTTAAAGTTTGTTTCTTTTATTTTGTCTTTTTCTCCATTTTATTCTCACTAGCCACTTTCTCCTTGACCAGTGGTTCAGGTCATTTAAAGGTTTTTTTTAATTAAATTTCCTGTAGTAGGTTCACAATTCCCCTTCTCAGATGATTCTCATCATATAGACAACAACTTCATGTAAAACTTTAGTTGTTCTAAATTAGTCTTCTTATCATTTACCAACAAAACTTATTATTGAGAAAATGAATCCTGTCAGGTGCAAATTCAGACTTTTGACTCCAAAGGCCAAGAACATTCCTACTGTGTCTCCTGAAGATTTGTTCTTATTTTAGTATGCCCACAACTGATGTTTTCATTTCTGTGTACAAGACAGAATGACTTTGTCTCCTTCAAGGGCAGGGGTGCCCTGCTCTCAGAAACCATGAGACTCAACACGCCTCTGAAGCTTTTACATTCAGGTTTGGAATTCTTTTTAATAAAATGTTTTACATATCAGTCCGATGACCCATGTGAGTTCATGAAAGTACTATAGGAGGCCCGTGAAATCATGCATTATATAAAATATTTTAACATTCTCTTATTGTTTTTATTTGAAAACTCTTGAAGAGAGTGTCTATACACACTATTATATAGAATCAAAGTATCAAGTACATATAAAAAAAAATGTATATGTGCGCGGAAAAGACGCAAAATGTGAATCGGGCCTAAAGTACCTGTGGTGGGGAAATAAAATTCCACGTGATTCTGTAAAAACACAAATAATACTACACATACATAATTGGCGTTCTCCTTTTTTAACACAAGCATCTACATTTTCTTGCCCTCTGTCTGTGTACCATATTCAGCTCCATCCATCACTTCACATTTCCAACTATGTTTTCAACCTCTGCTTATTGCCGAAGGCCACACATGCACTCCTCAACAAAGACAAGGTCTCAACGACAACACAGTTTAGTACTGCTGCAACCTACCCTGTGGCTTCCTCACACTGTTGGACTTTCAAAACAACTCAGCGGCGTTTGGTTGGTGGATTTGTGACAGGCCCGGGCATCTTTGATTGTTCTCTCACAGCTCGGTTTGTCTGTGGCTAACTTTTGTGCAGCTTCTTACAAAAGAAGTTCGGGTAGGTTTATAAAATGTCAACCTTGTCTTGACTGTGCAGACACAACAATATAAGACATGACTCAGCGGGAAGGCCTGAGGTCTTTTAGTTCTGCCTAAACATAGAAATTCTGAGACAGATATACTGACAAGCGAGTGGCCGTGACAATAAATTACCTCAACTTTCAACCAATAGGCTACACGGCTTGTTAGAGGGGCATTCAACGGATCACATGAAACACAAAGTGTTACGGAACAATAGGACTCAGTCGCGGGTAAGTCTTTAAAGAGAGTTTATTAATCACACAGTGCAAAAATGAGCAGAAAAACAAAAGTGCCAGGGAACTCCAGGCACACAGCAGTGAACAAAAAGTAATCCAACTCCGGAAACTGGTCGTGCCAGCGCCAGTAGCCGCAACGTGGTGGGCAGAGAGGAAAATTCGCCGGACGAACCAAAAAGTCCAAGTAGGTCTCTCTCGGTACAGCCTCACTGTGACGAGATGCGGGGTTTAAGAGTTGGATGGTGAATCCTGGGTACATCACAAAAAGTACAACCAGGAGAACAGTAATCCATGAGATTAGCCTCTTACAAAAACATCGTTTCACTGAGTGAACGGAAGAGATAGGCATAAATAGGGCAAACAGAAATGAGTGACAGGTGTGGGCAATAAGAAGTGACGTAATCATTAACGTAAAACGGGAATCAGGTGAGAGTGGAGTGATGGGAGAAATGAGGCACACGTGTGATGATGAGCACGTGGTGCCCAAAAACAACAAAGAAAATAATAAAAAAACCAAGGCAGAATGTGACAGAACCCCCTCCCCTAGGATGCCTCTTGGCATCTAGAGAGCTACTCAAGTGATCGGAGAAACTGATCTATAAGAGAGCGGTCCAGTATGTCCTGAGCAGGGACCCAGCATCTCTCCTCCGGACCGTAACCTACCCAGTCTACTAGGTATTGGTTACCCCTGCCTCGCCGTCTAACATCAAGGAGTCGACGAACCATACAGGCAGGGGACCCCTCGATGACTCTGGGAGGGGGGGGGGACCGAGGTAAGGGGTTGAAGGGGGGACCGGATGACAGGTTTGACCTTGGAGACTTGGAATACCGGGTGGACCCTCTTAAGTGTGGGGGGTAGTTTAAGACGAACAGTGACTGGATTGATGATCTTGGCAATGGGAAAGGGACCGATAAACTTGGGCCCCAGTTTACATGTGGGGAGTCTAAGGGGAAGATCAGAGGTGGACAACCAGACTCTCTGACCGCACACGTAAAGTGGGGCTTTGGAACGGCGGCGGTTGGCTGATTCTTTGTTGCGTTTGCAGGTGCGAGCGAGAGCTCGTCTGGCAAGTCTCCAGACTCAGAGACACCTGCGAACGAATGCGTGAGCAGAAGGAATGGTAGCATTGGCCTCTTGCGAGGGAAAGAATGGGGGCTGATAACCTAAGCAGCATTGGAAAGGTGAGGGACCTGTAGACGACAACGGGAGGGAGTTGTGAGCGTATTCGACCATGGCTAGTTTGGAACTCCAACACAGCGGTTCTGCTGAGGTCACGCAGCGCAAAACTCTCTTGGACGTCCTGATTGGCTCGCTCGGACTGCGTATTAGTCTGCGGGTGGTAACCGGAGGACAAACTGGCAGTGGCCCCAGGAGTCGACAAAACTCAGTCCAAAACTTGGAAATAAACTGTGGGCCTCTCTCAGAGACCATGCCGTCGGGAGGCCGTGGATACGAAAGACGTGGTCTAGAACTATGGCCACCGTCTCCTTGGCCGATGGTTATTTGGGGAGGGGAATAAAATGAACCGCCTTCGAAAACCGGTCCATCACCGTCAGAACCACCGAATTACAAAATCCATGGTGATGTGGGACCAGGGTCTCTAAGGGGTGGGAAGTGGCCGGAGAAGCCCAACCGGGGGACGAAAAGGGCTCTTACTTGCCGCGCAAACTGGGCAGGCCGAAACGAACTCACGAGAGTCTCGCACCACGGACGGCCACCAAAACCGCTGCTTGACTAGTGACAGGGTACGAGCCGCTCCGAGGTGACATGCAAGATCGGAGGAATGCCCCCACTGGAGGACACTAGTTTGGAACGGCTGGGGAACAAACAGTAGACCGTCACGACAATCAACTGGGGGGAAACGCTGACCAACGCCTCACAAACCCTAGTTTCCACCTCCCAATTGACCGCCGCAACCACACGGCCAGGAGAAATGACGGACACTGGGGAAGTGGAAGCAGTCTGGACCTCGAACTGTCGTGAGAGCGCGTTGGATTTACCGTTTTTACTTCCTGGACGATAGGAGATGGTAAAATCAAAATGGCCAAAAAAAGAGCCCAACGAGCTTGCCGAGAATTCAATCGTTTAACAGTGCGAATGTACTCTAAGTTCTTGTGGTTGGTCCAAACTAAGAACGGAATCTTGGCACCCTCTAACCAGTGGCACCACTCCTCCAACGCAAGCTTAATGGCCAACAACTCCTTATTAACCAATGTCGTAATTCCGCTCTGAGGGAGCAAGCCGGCAGGAGAAGAATGCACAGGGGTGCACCCTGTCATCAGAGGAGGCTCACTGTGAAAGAATCGCTCTCACTCCTGCCTCAGAAGCATCTACCTCCACAATAAACTGGTGGAACAGGTCGGGGCTGACAAGAAAGTCTCTTCAATAGAGAAAAAGCCTTCTGAGCCTGGTCGGACCAAACAAATCGTCTCAATGTGGAGGTGAGCTCTGACAGGGGGAGAGCGATCTGACTAAACCCTCGAATGGAACCGCCTGTAGAAATTGGCAAACCCCAGGAATTGCTGGACTGCTTTGCGACTCTCAGGGGTGGGCCAATTTACAACAGCTTCCACCTTGGTGGGGTCCATTCGAATTCGAATTCATCATAAATGACACAACGTCTTGTTCCCTCCCTCAGGGAACTGAGGTTACACCATAACCAAGACATTCCCTTTCTGTCGGTCTCTCGACGTTGTGTCGAACCGACAGTTGGGGTTCCTATACAAAACGCCACTGAGCTTCGCCGTATCACGACTTAGAGCGGCGCGACCCTGACCGGCCTAGGCGAGTCATGGGCGCACTGCCGCGAATCATGATCTTCCGAAGGTTGTAGAACCTCGCAAAGGTGGTGGGCGTAGCCCAACCCGCAGCTCTGCATATGTCTGCCAGAGAGGCGCCCTGCGCCAGTGCCCACAAGGAGGCTACACCCTGGGTGGAGTGAGCTCTCACTGCCAGCGGGCACGGGAGATCCTGAGACCGGTACGCCAAAGCGATGGCGTCCACAATCCAGTGCGCCAGTCTCTGTTTGGAGACAGCCTTCCCTTTTTGCTGTCCTCCGAAACAAACAAAAAGCTGCTCAGAGCTTCTGAAGCTCTGCGTGCGGTCCAAGTAAAAGTGCAGGGCAGGGTGCAGGGTACTGGACACAACACGGCAGGGTTTGGGTCTTCCTCCCCAACGGGGAGTGCCTGCAAATTCAACACCTGGTCCCGGAAGGGAGTGGCAGCCCCTCACACAGGATTCATATAGGCATATAGTAACTGAAGTCTATTTGAATTATAAACAGAGACCGTCTTTGCAAAGACCAACCACATATTTTAAAACTACAGTACTAATTTCTCGCTAGAAATGCAATCGAAAGTTGTTAAAGGTGAAAAATAAACTTTAATTCATACAAAAATATGTTCAAAGCAGTGCTTCGGCCGCCATTTTATTTTTTAGAGAAGGATTTTGTTCGACCAATCACCTTCCTCGCATGTTGTTATGGAAACGACAGGTCTCGCTACTCGTTTGTCATTGGTCAGCTGTCAAAAAAGATGCTTGACGTAGGGCGTTTTCTTCAGAAAAGTTGAACTTTTTTCAACTTAAAAAGGCGCTCGGAGCTGCAGAAAAAGACGCCGGCGGTGGCATTTAAAAAAGCGCTCGTGACTTTTTTGGAAAACACGTTTACTCCACAGGATTATAATGTAAAACAAACACTGGCAGCTTCAAAAAAGAAGTCAAGTGTGAACACGGCCTTACAGTGCATTTTTTTAGCTTTTAAACTCTGTCGCGGCCCATGAGGAGCCAAAAACAATATTTTAGCATTGTGACAAATGTCTCTCACACATAAACTTATTACTGATTTTCATTAGTGTTGAGTGATGTCAGTCATCACAATTTTTCAAGCAGTTAGCAATTGCTAATTTTGCTAGCAAAAGCACAGAAAAGCACCAGCTCAATATTATTCTACCGTTTCTTCAATAAATCTGCCAGACACCTTTTTTTAAACATAAAAACAGAAGGAAGTGCTTTCTTTAAAGTACACCCCTAAAGCCGTTCAAAGCCGTGAAGCATTTGCATTTGAGACCACCAACCTGTATCGGAAGCAGTGAATGAAACTGACCTAAATACAACTGGCACATGGAGGTGAATTTTAATGTTGTTAGCAAGACTCAAATCAGTATTCATGTCAATGTGTGTTATCAGGGCTGGGGAGGAGTCTGTACATTGATGTAAGTAAATTGGCCGCAGCTTATTTTTTTTCAAGAGAAACATAGGCAAATAGTCAAATAAATTCTTTCCCCATCAGGGATACATTTTTAGGCTTCCTCTTATCTCAATGTAAGATTCAGGCTTTTTCCTAGCATCTCACGGATCTAAAATTAGAAGGCAAAATACCCATGAAGCCGCTAATGGTGTTAGATCTAAAGCACGAGGAGCAGCTCCATGAATTCTGAGTAAAATTTTAGACACGCTGCCTGATGAGCGAAAGCAAGCTTGACTTCAGTTTGGATTATAATAATTGTGTTTCCGGCCCGAGGGCTTTTTCAGACTTTTCGGCGTGCATGTTTTCTATTTTTGACACCGTAGTATTGACACGTTTTTCATTTCTTTCTATCGCACAGCCACGCGTCCTTTCAAACAGCACATTCTCAACGCAGCAATAAACAGGTAGAGAGATCGAACGCTCATGGCAGTTTAAAGCACTTATGACTTTTGTTATGTTGACATCATGCAATTGTAAAAAAAAACACTTTCAACTTGTTGCTGTTTTTCAGATTTCGCCAGTCCATCATTGTTCAGTCTTTAGTCCATGAGTCCGTAATAAACATTATGCTCACTATGTGCTTCAAAGGGCCACTGAAGAGCCTGAACATGCACTTTGAAGAGATATTGCGAGAGTGAGAAAGCGTTAATGGGTCTGCTCTCCATGCAGCAGTCTTATCGCAGCTTTTATCATTGCAATAAAAAGCCAAATAAAGGGCTGCGTTTGGAAAGGGCTGTTAATTCCTCTCCCTAGAACATTTCAGATATGGTCACGTGATTTCCCTTCATCACTACATTGCAGAAATTGTGCATTAGAGGCACTTACTTCTTCTGGAGGCGGTTAACATTTAAATTGCGTGGTTTGAGCAAATTATATTAATAATAATAACAATAATAAAGCGTGAAATACAATGAAATGATCATCATGTGAGGTAATGGTTTGAACATTTTGGAGTATTGAATCATTAAATCATTTTTTGGAAAATATTCTAAAACGTTTGGGAGAGTATTCGAATGCATTTTATAAACATTAGGAATTAATAATGCTTTATGCATTAATCTTTCTAAAACATTTCTAAAAAATGTTGAGTGTGTTTTTATAGGGGACACTGTATGAGTTTTTTCTAAAAAGATGTTATACTTGAAATATTAACAATTCATACCTTATTTTTATTTTAGAATTAAAACCTAATTTAAAAAGGAGTTTTATTAAAAAGTACAAATGTTATTGAATACAAATCCAATGCCATCCTTGTTTTATCCATTCATTCATAAATATGGAACGACAATCCATATCATTTTAATGTATCCAGTTCATGTCCTTGCAAGAGCCTGAAAGATACTGAAGTCATACTGGTTGAATAGGAAGTTTGTGCGTCACACTGTTACCCTTGACATTTTTGTCTAGCGGATGTTTTGCTCATTAAATGTTATTATTGTCATGAATTTCTGATTATTTTAAAACTGTTTCTATGGTATTTGGTGCCATAAAACATGACTGATATACTTGTTGGCCGTTTTATGTTTTGTAGTCATCGAAACCTTGATAGTTTTTCGCAACCGGTCCACTTACATGGGCCAATTATTTGGTTATGTAAAGTGGAGGTTTCATTACACAAGGTTTCTCAGAAGTACTTATGTGTTTGAGAGGGTAATTTCTGCCTCAATATACTCCACTTATCAGCCGCTCCGTTGATGAATAATCAGTATTGCTTAAAGCACTTGCAATTGTAATAATACTGCCGTTTCATTTAGTATTTTCAATAACATCCAGTTGCCAAACAAACCATTCCTCGGGAGTTCTCATATTGTACAGTATATGAACGTACAAGTTTGCATGTCTAGAAATGTGCGGGCACTCCATTCTGGTTAATAGTTTTGACTAAGCCTTTAATTTCAGTGAAGACAAGTGTTAATGCTGGCCATAAAATGTAGCATTTAAATGCTTACATTAAAGATCCAGTGTATGGAATTTAGGCGGCATCTAGTGGTGAACTGGCGAATTGCAACCAACAGCTCACTATATTCTATATACAGTATTGTATATATATATTATATTATATTACTATATTCTATACTATATAGATCACAGCTCAATATATTATGTAGCCTATATGTTTATTCAATGTGCACAACAAAGCAAACTATTTAAATTGTCATGTTACTATTATTTGTTCATTTATAAAAACTGTAGTTTGATCAAATTATCATTTATAATTAATTTGGCAAATCAGAATATCATGTAATCAAATGACATGTAAATATGTAAAGTATATATGAGTGTGTGTTAATGTGAGTGAATGTTTCTGTGCGTGAGGTGGGAGAGTAACCACGACAAGAGTGTAACATGCCTGGACTTGTGTGACAGCACTCCTCCTAGCTTTAGTCACCATCCATTTGTCCTGCCTGTCCAAAAGCCTTCAGCCAATAACCGACTAAGAGAAAATGGTGGGTATGATAGCAGCCGGTGACAGGAAGAGAATCCCCAGCATCTGGGTTGCACTTAGACAAAACAGAAAAGAGGGAGGAAAAAAAGTGTCCCTCAATATCATGATTTCCCCATGTTAAGATTCCTCTCACACCAACAGAGCAACACTCTCGGCAGGAGTACGAATGCAACCTGGGCAATCTGTCTCTGGGGAGTTACTTGTTCCCCCCTTATCATTATACAACTGATTCTATATGCCTCTTTTTCCTCTTATCTCATCTCCCTTTTTTCTCCATCCACAGCCCCTGAGGAGGACAGTAATTGGAGGTTCACATCTCTTTGGTTCCTATGCTAAAAGCTTCAAGCAAAGCACATTTGTGAAGAAGTGTATTTGGTTCATCTGAATCTGGTTTATACCTTCATACGACTTGTGCGTGTAATGATGCTTTACATTTATGCATTTGGCAGACGCTTTTATCCAAAGCAACATACATTGCATTATACTACATATTTGTTTCTAGGTATGTGCAATCCCTGGGATCGTACCCATGACCTTGGAGTTGCTAACGCCATGCTCTAACCACTGAGCTACAAAAAAGCAGGAAAGCTTTACCTGAATAGATAGATGTCTGTTTCACACCGCATGTGCTATTGTAGCTCATTCTCAGATGAGTGCATTCGCACTGTTAGAATAAGCAGGCAGTAGTGTGTATATAGTATTTAGAAGTTGATGTAAGTTAGATTAGATAACATGATATATTAGGGATGTAATAATATTATCGATATTGAGTTATCTCAATAGAAAAATTGTCTCAATATTATTGTGGTCCCGTTATACCGAGGTATTATCGTACAGTGACATTTTGATACCGTTACATCCCTATTATATACTACATTTCTAAATGATTTTCTTGAAGTCACTACTGATTGCTAATTTGAATTTTAGATTGGAAATGAAAATTCGTTACTTTTTTGAGTCTTTTTCTATTTTTGTGTTTGGCCAACCATGGCACACTTAAAGTCGCCCTGTGGTTAAAATCAAAATTTTAACATTGTTTATACATCGATGTGATGTTTTTAATATGCTACAAACCATGTGCAAATTCCATCAGTTCTCCGTAACCCTGCACTGCAGTTTAGAGATAGTATTGGGGCGGTTTCCCAGACAGGTCTTAAGCCTAGACCCAGACCAATTTAGAACCTATCTTATAATATATTTGTTTTGTCTCAAGAAACGTCCTAAATATCATAATTTAACAAAGGCCTAGTCCTGGTTTAAAATAATCTGTGTCTGGGAAACTGGCCCAAAAACTTGGTTCTAAGCCAAGTTAAAAACATGCTGTAACCAATCACATCACAAAGTTGATCAGTCCAAGCTGGAGTTATAGAGTGGAGGCGGGGCTCTTTGCATATTCACATATAGATTACTAAATAAAGCAAGAGTTACATTTAAGATACTTTAGAGCATGAATAAATTAATTTCACCCAACAAAATGTTTAAATATGCAATATTTAAGTTAAAATTAGATAAAATTATCGACTACAGGGGTTGAGTTTGGTTGGTTAGCTTGGCCCTGTTTGCACATAATGGTTCTCGTGTCACATTAGCCAACTGTCATTATGTTATTTCCCTCCAGCCCTCTCATTAAAAAAAGAAAGTTGATTTACCTGAATTTGAACAATAATAACCAAATATCATCTAATTGATATTTGTGGGGCAAGATGATAACATTTTAATTTTTTCCAAATGTCTTTGGGCACAGGGTTATTAAAGTTTTCTAAAACTAATACATTTCTGTTTGCCGAAATCACATAAAATATTGAGCAACGTGTTATTTTAAAAACTTAAAATAAATGAAAATTAGACATGTTTCCTTAAAAATAAATTGAAATATGTCTACCTTGAGCTGGTAAAATTATTGACTGAAAATAAATTAAAACCTAACTAGAATAAATTACTTTAATTTATTATTATTATTAGTCAATTAATTCATCTTAGCAAAATAAAAATAAACAAAAAATAATGGTATGACAAAAGCACATAACAAAATTGCTATGAAATTAAATTAAAATGAACATAAACACAAAAATATATAAACTACCATAAAACTGAAAACAAAACTAATAATTCTGTTGGGCACGGTTCACCAAGACATTTGTAATCATATACTGTAAAGTTGATAAAAAGATCAACTTTACCAATAACCAGTTTGCTGCCCATGCGTAGTGCACAAACTTCTTAGCTAGAGAGAAAGAGAGAATAAAAGACTGGCATGATGAAAGGAATTTCAGATGTTTGCCATGATCTGCAACATCCTGCAGCCAGTGGAGCTGAACGCATGTGTGTAGGAGTTCCCTCACAACGCCGATCCTGAACATCTCTGCAGTGATTAGCCTGCACAAGCCTCATAAATCATAAACCTCACTCGGACAGAACACATTCAGCGACCGTATGCCGTCAGGGCTCCTGTGGGCGGTTCGGCACAGCGCAGATAAAAGCGTAAATCTGCTGGGAATAGCCTAAATTCAGGGATGGATTATTTGCCCTGTCTGTTAGTGGAGCGACATGGTTATTAATATCATGCTAGTTAAACCTATGACAAGTCCCCCTCAACCACTCGCTCCAATTTACTGCTATCAGTTAACTGCATTTACCACTGCGAGAAACCACAGGAAACGCCTGCACTTCTTATCCTCCAAATAGGAAAAGATGGAAACCAAGAAGGCAGGAAAGAGATTTCTAGCTTTTGTCACAGCTGCAGTATTGCACTGTCTTGGCTTATTAGCAGGCTAATGCAAGTGTCTGTTTTAATACAGCCCAGCAGTTTTTGTGTTTTTTTCCACATCTCATTCTATGTCCTGCTCGCTGTAATCTCAGCTGCTCCGCCAAATGATAAGACAGCTCATCCGTTTCCCACCCTGACTGGCTCTTGCTAAACTTCACGCCTGCTTCTTTAGCTATTCAACTGCCTTTTCAAGAACTTCAAGCAGCGGGGGAAAGTTTGAAGCACTATGGGGAATGTTTTTCTTGCCTTTGTTGTTTAATGTGTTATTCCCGAATCTTTTCGTAGAGGTGATATTGAGTATTTTTCGCGCCCCTCAAAAGCTTAAAGACAGAGGTAGTAAAGCTTCTTTGTTTTACTTGCAGACAGAAAGCCAGGTCTTAGCGTCTTTGAAGTGCACAAAGCATCCGGGCTTAGCTCCATCCTGGTGCAGAGAGAAGGTCTGATGTCTGGGATGAATTCAAACCTGCAGAATTAGATGCTTGCATTAGGCTCTATCTGCACTTCTGTTTGGCTTAGTGAGTCTGGACCATGCATACAAATATACTGCAAGTCTTCGGTGTGCAGCGTATATGGATCTCAGAAAGGCCAGGCAAAAGTGTGAAGGGATTGTGTCACAGCTTCTAGAAATAAATAATTCAAAAAATGTATTTGCATGATTTTACAGTTTGCAATGCCATTAATTTCCATCAAAGTATACAAGTACACACACAGTTGACAGAAATGCAATATAATATACATAACTACGTCTTCAGAGGTGTATAAAGACCTTACACAATGAAGCGTTATGTTTTTATTACCTAACTGAGCGTTGACACCAGAAGCAAATCGTGCTATTCGCGCGTAGTTGGACGCATGAACATTTTGAGTTTACTCGCTTCATTTGCGCGTGAAATTCGCTTCATTCGCCCGTGAAATTCACTTCCCAACAAACGCGAATTCGCGTCATGGGAGGGGCTTCTGCCAGGTCTCGTTGCGAAATGGCTGACATGGATTTTGTTGAGACTTACCAGATTGTCCGACCTCCTCACTCACTTTCTTCCAAGCAAGATCGTTTTCATTCCTGTTTCGATAAAAGTAAGAAGATGTATCGTACAGCTCCATTCATCCACATACAGCGACAATGATTTTGCCCTCCATTGTTGTTTCGGATTTCTGCCTCCGCTCGCTACGTCATAATCACGTCACTACTAGAGCAAGCTCCTGATTGGTTAACGCAGCGCGAATATTCGCCAAAGTTCAAAATTTTCAACTCGCGCGAATCACGCGTGTCAAACGCCCGAAACGCTCAATTCGTGCCGCAGGATGTCTATCGCGTCTTTGCATTGACTTAACATGTAAATCACTCACGCGTAACGCTTCATTCGCGTCTGATGGGAACGCAGCATTAGAATGAGCTATTTCTATCTTCATACACCATGGGTCACCTTGCATGAAATTCGCCATGTTGTTTCTACAGTAGCCCTAAACAGACAAACTGCTCTACAGAGCGCGTTCGTAAATATGTTATCTCATTCGGCAAAGAAGCGAAAACGTGACGACATTTCTAGTATTCATATACCAATAACAGTCTATTCCCTCATCTGGCAATATGCGTCAATGCCAAACGCTTGATGTCAATTCTTTACACTATTAAAGCCTTTAAAATAGCTCCCCCATATTAACATATATAGGCCTCCTTCAACCAGTTACACAAGTAACTCAAATGTAAAGTGTTGGATAACCTGCGATGGATAAGGCAGATACTGAAATTGAAGAAATGAGCAGGCATAAGTGAATTATGGATTGCCTCTACTGTCATACCTTTGGGAGTCTTGTCACTAATGTTGCTCTTGGCTCTAAGTCATTCAGTGAAATTTACTCAGTGGCAATAAACCAGAAAACGAGGGTATAGAATAACCCACGTCTGTTGAATTATAGAGAGGGCTGAAGTCATTCATTTATTGTTACAGGGGCTGCTGCTCATATTTTAATTACTCAATGTGAATTGAATTTTTTTAGCGTGTCATTTATAAGCTCGGGTTGAGCGTATTCTAATATCACATGTGCAAATAAGACATGTGCATTTTTAGTATCTTAAAAGGACATATTATGAATTTACTGTACAATATAAGTGTGTTTATGTACAATCCCAAAGCTTCCATTTTTCACTAAACATCTGGTTGACAATGGCATCACGGGATAGCCTATTGTTTCGTCTCCTTCAGATTTAGCTGGGCGAGACATTGCGAGATGGGCCAGTGTTGGTTTTTAAAGGCTCACTAACTTTTGGGCTCCTTGGTGCACTTTAGATTGTTAGCCAACAGTGTTTTATCATCTTACCAAGTCAAGAGAGAAGAGTAAATGTGCAGAAAACTAGCCATAAATGCTCTTCAAAGCCATATGGAACAAATTAAGTTTGTGTTGATTCAATTCACCTCATGTAGTTGTAATGAGAGGGAATGAGGCCGTAAGCTCCACGCCGCCAACACCCCGCGTAGCTAACAGAACTTTGGAGGCTGATGTGGTTTTGAAAATTTTATTTGGACGGCCTGCGCATGGAGAGCCAAATGTATCATAAATACCTTTCTAACCTGCAATTAAACCCTTCAGGCATTTAAAGTCGCTGGTGTACATTTCTGTAATAATAGTATCTCATGTTCAGTGTGTCGAAATCTCTGTACGTCATCACAATGGCGGACATAAAACGATGAGACTGTCCCTCATTGGTCAAAAGGGGCCTTCCTCTCTAATCTAATGGTGTGTTTGGGCTATTATTTAGAACCTATAAAAATCATTTTAAATCCAATTTAATGTGGTGCACAATCTGAATTCACTCTTTTTAGAGAAGAGAAACACTGATGCCTGTCAAAGCATATTTCAAATATGAAAGCTGAAATTTTGCCTTAAAAACAGCATAAACATGAATTAATACAGACAGTTTTAGTATGTAATGTGATGCAACAACAGATTCTGTTTCATAAATTCTCAGCTTGTGTCCTGATCCATAATTCAAGTGAAACAGCAGGAGGTAGTGAAATTCCCCAGTTATTCTGTAATGATTTCAGAACACATAAAGCGAAAAAAACAAGGATCCACATCAGAAGTAGAGAAGCATGGCTACCTTTTTTTATTTGTTTTGGAATTTGATTAATTTCCAATTAATGTAAATTATATTTGATTTAATATCTATATAAATGCTGAAATGTAATGTGAATGATCTCATTTTTTAAAATTCCAAAGGTTCACCAGGTGCAAAAAAAGTGCGAAATCAATTCCAGAAATATTGTGGCTGTCTACTGCATTGGTTGTAGATTGCCCCGGGGAGGAAGTGAGATTCTCAACTCTGTCTCAAGTAAAGGCAGGAACCACCACTTTAGAAACTGTTCAGCAAGATTAACATTATACAGCAGTGAATGGTTAAAAGAGAGAGCATTGTTACACAATCACAAAATCTGGAGAGGATCATTTACTTTTCCCATGTTAGTTAAAAGGATAGTTTATCCAAAAATGAGAATTCTATCAAGATTTACTCACCCTCTTGTCATTTCAAACCCGTCTATCTTTCTTCTGCAGAAAACAAAAGAAGATATTTTAAAGAATGTTGGTAACCGAACAACATGGTACCCATTTTGTGTCCATAGAAGTAAATTTCTACCGACATTGTTAAAATTTCATTCTGTTGATGCCCTAGGTTCTGTTTTACATGGTGTCTTAAACAGTCGCTTTTGGACCTCACAACACGTTGGAAAAGGTATGTTTTCCGTGTTATTTAAAGTCCCAATAAAATAAAAAATTACAATGCCTGTTTTTTCATGAAATATCGCTGCGTTAATACGCGTTAAAAACGTCTTAAATATCCTAATTTAACTAAGGCCTAGTCCTGGTTTAAGATAATCCATGTCTGGGAAACCGCCCCTAGATCATCTAAATCAACAACATGCATGCTAGACCCTATACCTACAAATCTACTGAAAGAGATGCTCCCAGAAATTATAGATCCTCTTCTTGGTATTATTAACTCATGTCTGACATTAGGACATGTGCCTAAAGCATATAAGGTGGCTGTTATAAGGCCCCTTGTCAAAAAACCTCAACTCGACCCTAGAGAACTAGGGAACTACAAGCTTATATCGAATCTATCTTTCATATCTAAAGTTCTGGAAAAAGTAGTTTCAACTCAATTATGCTCCTTCCTCCAAAGGAATGACATCAATGAAGAATTCCAGTCTGGATTTAGAGCATGTCACAGTACAGAGACTGCTTTGATCAGAGTTACAAATGATCTGCTATTGGCGTCTGACCGAGGTTGTATCTCGTTATTGGTGCTGCTAGACCTTAGTGCTGCATTCGATACCATTGACCACAGCACACTCCTACATAGACTCGAAAATTATGTCGGCATTAAGGGAATAGCTTTGAAATGGTTTAAATCTTATTTATCCGACCGTTTTCAATTTGTAGCAATAAACAATGAGGTGTCACGCAAATCGCAAGTCCAGTACGGTGTACCACAGGGCTCAGTCTTAGGGCCTCTGCTCTTCGCATTATACATGCTACCTCTAGGAGATATAATAAAGCGACACGGAGTTAGCTTTCACTGTTATGCTGATGATACTCAACTTTATATTTCCTCGAAGCCTCATGAAACACAGCAGTTCCATCGAATAATGGAATGCATAGTCGATATAAAAAACTGGATGAGTAACAACTTTTTATTACTGAACTCGGACAAAACGGAAGTGTTACTTATTGGACCGAAAACTGCTATAAGTAACAACCAAGAATACTGTTTAACTATTGACGGATGTTCCATAAAACCCTCGTCGTCAGCAAAGAATCTTGGCGTTCTATTCGATAGTAATCTGTCATTTGAGAGCCACGTCGCCAACACCTGTAAAATTGCGTTTTTCCATTTTAAGAATATATCTAAACTACGTCATATGCTGTCAATGTCAGATGCAGAGAAGTTAATTCATGCATTCATGACATCAAGACTAGACTACTGTAATGCACTGTTAGGTGGTTGCCCTGCAGGCTTATTACAAAAACTCCAACTGGTCCAAAACGCGGCAGCTCGAGTTCTTACACGTACAAAAAAGTATGAACATATTAGCCCGTTCTGTCAACCTTGCACTGGTTACCTATAAAGCATCGCGTTAACTTTAAAATCTTGCTTATTACCTATAAAGCCTACATGGTTTAGCTCCTCAGTACTTGAATGAACTCCTTTTGTATTACAGTCCTTCACGTGCATTACGCTCTCAGGCGTCCTGTCAGTTGGTAATACCTAGAATTTCAAAATCAAGTGCAGGTGGTAGATCCTTTTCCTATCTAGCGCCTAAACTTTAGTCTTCCCTGCACTGTCCGGGAGGCAGACACACTCTGTCAGTTTAAATCTAGACTAAAGACGCATCTTTTTAATCTTGCATACACTACTCTTCCATAATATAAATCTCTGAGGGTTTAGGCTGCATTAGTTAGATCAACCGGAACCAAAAACACAACTGATGTACTTGTTGCATCAAAGAGTCAGAACAGTACTCTACTCTCAGCCAGTCTTGTCTCATTGTTCCAAGGTTACCACAGCGAGCAGGATGCAGTTCATGGCCTGACCTGATGGTAGAGCGGAGAATGGGAAGCGGCGACCTGACAAGAGCTGAGATGATAGAGCTGGATAAAGAAGGATCACCTGACACGTCCTCACCACAAAATTTCAAATGCTATTAGATTATTAATGATAATCTTAAACTATAATTTACTTATTAGTAAGTTTATTTATTTTATTTAGCCTTGTTGTGCAAGCTCTCTGGAGCTTGTGCAGAGGCAGCAGCTTTTGCCAGAGGGGAACTGGAATCCCCTGGTTGGGCCTGGGTTCTCCTGAGGTTTTTTTTCTCGATTAGAGTTTTGGGTTCCTCGCCACCGTTTGCATACTGTTTTGCATCTGCCTGGCCGGGGGGGCTGCTTTAGAATTTTAAAGTTTTACTTACAGTTTTTGTCCATTGCTTGAACACTTTTTGCAACACTTCGGCTCATTGTGTCAAAACTTTACACACAAGCACACAAGACACAACACTGGGAAGTAAATCATTCACATCTATGTCGAATTGAAACTCTGCTATCAAAACCTAACAATCCTTTGTCAAAATCTCACTCTGATGGCAAAATGATACACACTTGCATCATATGAATACACTTTCAGATTAGCAGCAACACACTAGTGTACTTTATATAAAACACTGCAGTCTTTAATGTTCACTGTTTTTATTCAGTTCATCAGTTATCATTCTGTGAAGCTCAATGCAACACTTACAGTTTTTGTTATGTTTCTTCTCCAACAAAGGTTTTCACAACAACCAAAAATGAAAGTACCGAAAGGTTACAAATGACATCACCTCAATACTGTACATCACAGTACTACACTTTACAGTACAGTACAGTAAATGCAGTAATGCAAAAATAAAACCAAAAATACACTACTGTAAATGAAAAACAGGCCAATTGTGTGTGGGTGGGATTATGGATCCTGCCGTCTGTTTGGGTCTGGCCACGGGATCTCATCAACATCACAAGCGATATTTTCTCCTGCTAAGCAACGGGGAAAATATCGCCTTGTGTGCCGAATCCATCCATGGATTGACCTTACCTCAATGTCTCCGCATGCCTCTTCCATTGCCTGTAGAAGAGGCGTGCGGGCATGTGGTTGGCGGTCATATACGGCCATCTCCAAGCGGAAAAAATAGGGTTTAGAAATGGTCAGAATAGAATACAGTCTGGAGTAGAGAGTTGAGGACATACCTGTTTTCCAGTCTGAATGTCCTTATGATGGATGCAACTGTGAACCGGCTTAGATGTGGGTGGACTCTCTGCCCAGCTTCCCTCATTGTCAGGCCATGATTTGTCACATGATCCACCAAAGTTGCTCTAATATCATCTGAAATACTGTTCCGTGCATAGCCTCTTCGACCACGTCCTACTCCTCTCTCTTTTGTCTTCCTCTACCTCTTGCTCTCCCTGCCTCCATGCTTGCAAAGTTCTCAAAATGGCTCAACTGAGGCCTATTTATGGCTGGCTGATTGGTGTTCAGTTTTGTAAGTAAGATTTTTCAGGTGTGTGTCTAAGTGTTTTCAATCACCCAATGTGTTTTGTATTTTGAATAGATGTGTTTTCCCAATGGTACCCATGAGATTTCATTTATGAACGAAGTGTCTTATGTGTGAAATAGTGTGTAGTGTGCAGAAGCAAGTGTGTTGCAGAATTGCAACTAAAGTGCAAAGCAGGCTTTTGTTTAAGGTAGGTTACACTGTGTTTAAGGTATAGTAACAAAAGCTTCAAGTTTTGTTACTTTGGTCTAAGCATGTGTCTATAGTGTTCAAGCAATGGGCAAAAACTGTATTAATATTGCATATAGGAATTTATAGTCTGTTATATTTGACCTGTGCTTCTCTCTCCTTTATCTTAAATGTGTGCTCTCACTGTGCGTGTGCGTGTCTTTGTGTGTGCGTGTACTTGTCTGTGTACGTGTGTGTGTGCGCGCGCGTCTGTGTGTGTGTGTGTGTGTGTATGTGTGTTAGTACGTGTGCATATTGTGTGTGTGGAGTGTTTTGTATGTGGGTATGTCTGTCTTCTTTGTTTTCACCTTTTTCTTGTTTTTGCAGGTACAACTTTAATTGTTTTGCTTATAGTCAATATGTCTTATGTACAGCTGCTTTGTAACAATGAAAATTGTAAAAAGCGCTATATAAATAAAGTTGAGTTGAGTACTGTTTTCAATTACTTTAAAAGACTTTCCCCCAGTTTCACAGACTAGGCTTAAGACTAGTCCCAGACTAAAATGAATTTTGAGCTATCTAAACTGAAAATAACTTGTCCTGACATATCTTAAAATATGTCAGTGCCATTGTTTTGTCTCAAGATGCACATAAGTAATGGTTTCTTCTAAGGTATTTTAATAAAAGCGACTTAAATAGCCTAAATCAACTAAGGCATAGTCCTGGCTTAGGCTAAGCCTTGTCTGTGAAACTGGGCCTTTGACTTTTGAGATTCAAAATGTGCAAGAAGAGACTGGCATTAGCACAGCAACACTGCAAAAAATTACATTTTTCCTAAGCATTTTTCTCTTGTTTTCTGTAAAAATATTTAATATTTATAACATAAAACTTATATTTAGTCTTGGTTTATGAAAGAAAAATATATAAACTAGGTAAGTTTATACTTAAAACACAATTTTACATTAAATCTACAGTAAGTTACTGGCAAACCTGCTGCGAAATTACAGCAAAGTTTTACAGTGTACATTAGGTTGTTTTTTACAGTAAGGGGAGCTGAAATCTTAAGGCTAAGCAGTAACCATGACTTGAAACACAATATGCATGGCACAATTTACTTGTTTTTATGTTGAAGGGAATGCATTTACTTTAAAGGTTTGATGGTCCTGTTCAGGACATCTAGAGGCTCTTAAATGTCATGATTGCTTGCCATATAATCTAGTTTCCCTCATATGTTGCTGCCTCTCTGGTACTTAGAGAATGCATCTATACACAAAAGTGCAATTCTAAGCCATAAAAATACAGAAATAAAAGGGCAGATTTTCCATCTAAATGTGAATTACCATGGAGTAACAGTTGGTGCCCCTCCAGACTCCTTAACTATAGCTTAACCAGTCTAAATTGGACTTTTCAGCACTGCTAATGCACTTCTGAAGGCCAAACCCTCTCATGCATTTTGTTTCAGATTGTAAACCAGATTGTAAACCGTGCTTCTAAGCAGAGCTCTTTGTGTTTTTGCCTGCTTTCATACATCGCAGCTCTTCAGCTCCTGCTGCCCACCGAGTCATGAACCCATGTGTATTTTCCCTGCTTACTCTCTCTCCCAAACACCAGTTCAAAGCACACAGTTAAAAGCACAATCAGCAGTCAGACAACAAGAGGGCACCCCTTCATCCACCTCAGCGTACGCTGTTTGTGTGATGTCCAGCTTTTAGCTCTGCCGGGTTAATAGTTGGAGACCTCGATAGGCAGAAAGGGGATTCTCATAGAATAACAGCCCCTCTCTCTTTTCTGTCACTAAAATGGACACATATCAACAGACACACAGGTCTCATGGCTCTTCTTAAGATGGGAAAAGCATTCATGCAGAATGCTCAAGTCCAGCATCAAATCTTTCTGATTTTTTCAAGGTAAGAAAAAAGAGAACAAGGTTGTCTGTTTGCATTTTAAGGCGCTGGACAAAAAGAACATGGCATCTTGTTAAGATGAAGGACGGAGTGAAGAGAAACATACGATGAACACGCTCAGAGGGAAACAGCCTATTTCAGATTTGCACGTGTATGTGAGAGAATGTGCATTACATTTGCATTTATTAATACAAAAATCTACACATTCTACTTTTACGATAAAATGCAAGCTGAAAAGAAAATGTTCAGAATAAATAAAACATGGCCCAACAAATTAATCACAGGAGTGAATCTTTTGCATAACTGCATTGCAGCCAATGAAAAGGGCCAATTTGAAATAACTATTTCACATTTGAGTTGCTGATTATAAGGCAGATTTAGCATATTAAATTTCCAGCACTAAAATGAATCTGACATCTCAGGCTGCTGATCACCTTGTAGTGCTTAATTATAATGCACAGTTCGGAGAAGTCTGTTGTTTCAGAACACAATTTTGAATCTCATAAGCAGCATTGAAAGTACATTCACTTTTACTGCAGCATAAATCAATTTCCACCTCTTGTTCCAAACTTTGGCATCTCTCATCACCTGTAGCTTATTCTTTTTACAGCTATGGAAAATGAAAGCAGGAGACACGTGGTAGACAAAAGTGTTCAAATCAATTTGCATTAGAAAGACTTGCTGATGTTCCAATGCGGAGAGAGATGAAGGTCTGTACAGGATATAACCACATTACTTATCCCACAAATCAAATTTTAATGGCACGAGAACAATTACATTGGCCTCTGCTGCTATAAGGGGCGGCCATACATATATACAATATGCCCACAGAAGAACCCCTGGAGCTGAAAGTTGGCTAGAAACACATTAGATGGCCATTAGGGAGCTCCGGTCCAATAACACTCATCATTCACTTTCTTCGTCAGGGGCCGTTTCGATGGTGAGTGTCTGTATGGATCATTATACATGGAAGACAAAGTGTATATCTTGGTAGTGGGTGGGGTGTGTTGGGGTGCATCTTCATATAAACATCTTTAATGTGATCTATCTGGGATTAACTAACAATATGTTTATACACTGGCAAGGGTTTACTGTGTATCCTGTCGCACGCAAATTAATTGTAACGCTTTAAGCCACTATATATTGTTTGAGACATCTATATGTAGTTCATGTAACTATAGTGAATAAATCATGACGTGCCTGTGGCATTAAATGAATCCGTGTGACTTGAATGCAGTCGCTTTTGACAAAAGCAAGGAAAAAGCATTTCTTTTGTTTATTTCAATGTGTCATTTTCTTTTGAAACCCCCATCTCGGTTTTACTAGTAACGTTACAAATAGTTTTTTTCCTGAATGGCAGTTAGACAGAAATATTGATTGAAAGTTGTTTCAAAACTTCAAAAACATCAAAACCAGAGTGTTATTGACACATTTGTTTTTATAAACAATGACAGGTGTAAAATAGCATGCTCTGAAAATAATAATTGGATGAAATAGGCATATAAACAAGATCACATTGTAGCCTAGGCTAACCTGCCAGAATCTGAGTGTTAGATATTTAGGGCAGTTGTTTTTTATTATAAAATGGTGGACTCTTCCATTTTATGTGGGCCAACTTGTTTTTAAATCTTTATAGGAGAGACATATATACAGTTTTTTTTTTGTGGTTTCAAAATCAATGCTACTTGAACAAGTTGAAATACTGGTGGCCCGAGAGAAAACAACAAAAGCAAAGAGGCAAAGCGAAAAAAATCGATCCATCAATGGGAAAAGTTTAGGAACAGGGTCAGAGATGGTGCAGTTACATAAACAACCAGCAGGGGCTATCTTGGCCATGCTAACCAGCGAAACCGTGACACACCCTCTCAGAACGATTATTTATATACCAATTTAGAACATTGACATATTCAAATGTTAAAATAAAACATAAACCATTACTTTCATAACTATTACAAATCATGTATGAAAAAATGGGAATACGCTTTACTGACTGCCACTGGTGTCATACCTTTTACACAGGAAGTTGTTATTGTGACTAAACAACACTCAAAATACTGAATGTGTTCATGATGAAAACGCGTCTGCACGCGTATGAGAAAGTCTACATGAGACATTCAGCATAGCGAGCTCACCACCTAATAAGGCAGAGAATTTTCTGCTAGATGTTCTAACAATGTAGCTACTAGTTCTATCGTCTACAGACACCTAATAATCTTAAGAAACACTTAAGTCATTTCTGTCTTTGTGCTCTAATTCGTGTGCATGCGATTTCATGCTTTTATCAGTTCTGTCTGCAGCCTCACCTCATCAACGCACGTACACCTGGCTCCGCCTTCATACAATGACGCTGTTTCGGGGAGGGGGCGTGGCCGGCTCGAAATGCATTCTCAAGTCCACATTGAATTTCGCAACACTCGGCGCGCTGTGTAATGAAAATGCAATCCAAAATGTTCAACCCGTGAATGTTAATGTATTTAGGGAAAATAACATTCACTGTAAACCCAAATGTTCAAAATAATCAAACAGATTAAGTAATGTAAACTTAATTTTATAAAAAAGTTCTACTTAAATATTTTAAGTTCGTGAAACACTTTTTTACTTTTAAGTATAATGATTATTTTTGATTTAACTTGACTAAAACTCAAACATTTTATTTGCTCCTTACTTAATTTAAACATGTTAATTCAACAATTGGTCAAGAAGGATTTCCAATTCCCAGCATGCTTTGCGTCAGACTGCATTACGAGAGTAAATTTAAAAAAATATGATTATTTTATATGTTTTTAGTAAAGTTAAAGACTTGGTTAGTGTTTAATGTTCACTTCTCTTAGATATTTAGAAGAGTTTGACACATTTTTCAGTTTTGTGGTTACCATTGTTTAGAAGAGTGGTGCATGTGCCTAGTCTCTGCGAAGCTACATTTCACCTGTAACATGTGTTATGTTACCAGTGAGCATTAACTGTGCTAATGCCAGTTCTGAGATCAATCTCTTCTTGCTCATTTTGGATTGCATAAGTCAAGGTGTTTGATTTATGCATATTAAGACCAAGGAATATGCAAAATAAAGAAACCGAAAGAATTTAGTTTAGTTAACTTAAAAATGCAATTTTGGTACTTATTTGTTTAAGTTCTGTCTACCTAATTTCATAAAAAGGATAAATTAAATATTTATGTCGCACTAACTAAGATTTGTTAAAGAGTACATTCCTCGAGATCATAAAAAATACATTTCATGAAGTGTTTAATTTTGCCGTGTTTGAATGTAAGCAATCTGCCAAGTTGTAAATCCGAAGGTGAACGAATAACAAAGTTATTAGCTTATAAAAAAGGTAATCGACTCTGAATCACGCGAACAAGCCATGACCTGTCCGAATCTTTAACCACAATGTACCTACGTCACTAGAAAAATCCCCGCCTACTGACTGCGAAAACTTAACTCTCTCCTCCCCAAACACTGTACTAGCTCGTTCGTGACGTGTGCATCATGTCTAAGAGAAGCTGTGTTCTATGTAGTGAAACTAAGTCAGTCTTATTTTCACTACCAAAGGAAGAACTTCTGAGGAAAAAATGGTTACTATTTATTTTTCAAACGACACCAAAGGAGTATAAACCGAACGTTTTACTTTGCGCGCGTCATTTTACCGAAGATTGCTTCATCAATCTTGGCGCCTTTACTGCAGGATACATTAAACGTCTTTCCTTAAAAGATGTTGCAATACCAACTTTATTTGGACCTGTAAGCTCCACCGAATCACAACCTGTAAGTGTGACTCTTTATTTTTGTCTTTACTTAAAATTAAATTTGTGTGACGTTATCTCATGTCTGTGTTTAGCTAACGTTACCGTTATTTTTGGGGTTGTTACTGTTTGTTTACCTAACGTTAGCTATAAACTCGTTGCGCTAATGTAAGTGTTCAACCATATTAACTCGCAAAGTCTTTATTTCAAGAACTGCGTGGTGTACTATAGTTATAATAACATCTGAAGATACGAACACCGTACACTGTATGCCGTGATAACTAACTGTTACAAGAGAAGTGTCTAAAACAGTCCTTTTTCTTACTGGCATCTGTATAAGGATTAAAGAATGATTCGTCAGACTCGGGCTCGAACTGGTAAGGTAAAATCGACGCCATCTCTCTCTATACACTGAAAAAAATTATACTTTAAACGAACATAATTAAATTATGGACAGTGGTTCCACACAACTGAAATATGTTATCTCTACTCAAATACTTAATGTAAAACGAACTAAACTGAACTGAGTAAACTTAAACAACCATGTCCAAATAATGTCCAAATAACTTGAATCAAATAAGTTCATCCTACTAAAAGTATTTAAGTAGCGATAACATGTTTCCATTATGTGGAACCAGCTGTTATTTTTAACACACTAAATAAGCTAAATAAAGCTCTTATTGTTCGGAGTTAGCCAGAAGTTGGTTTTGTTAAACTTTCGGCATACCCCAAGTACCTGCTTTTTTATTAAAGCAATTTTAAATCTGGTTAGCAGGTCCTCAACCCAAGCACATGCTCTACACTTTACCACAATGGTAACCCCCCAAAAACATTAACACACCAGAAACTCTTTTAAATACAAACATAAAAGAGTATTAAACATGAACAAATATCCGTGTTTCATCATTTTGATAAAAGATGTATAAAATAACATTTTATTGCAACTTTTACTCTCCCTATTCAGCCCCGTGCAAAGCATGATGGGAAGTGGAAATCCTGTTCCTAGTTAATAACGCTACTTTAATACAACTAAATTCATTTATGTTGTGTTAACTTGATTTATTTTAGTACATTGAACAAGCATCAAATATGATTTTGATCTACTTGATTGAAACATGTTAATTTAAAATGTAAACATTTAGTTAAGCCAAAGCATTACTGTTTTTAGTCCGTTTAACACAATGCAATTGTGTTTGAACATAAAACCTAATACAATGGTGTTAAAACAAAATTAATTGTTTAAATAAAGTGAACAGTATCGTAAAATCATTTTTTTGAGTGTACACTGTTAATATCCAACCACCTGCAAACCGTAATACAGTAGTAATGATAGGCGGTCCATTTGCGACACATGCTGAACGCGTTTGACCGATCACAGCAGACTAGACCATTTGACCAATCAGACTAGACCATCTGACCAATCACAGCAGACTACACTATCTGACCAATCAGATCAGACTACGCTGGCGGAAAGGCGGAGATTACACAGATGAATCGCGGAACGAATCATTTGAGAGTCAGTCAAGAAGTAAGGTAATAAAAACGATTATTTAAAAAAAAAAATTATTACGAAATAATAGTATTTTTACATCATGTATGTACATAAACTTGTTGTCGGACACTCCATAAACCAAAATAAGCCCTTAAAAATATTGAGGAATGTACTCTTTAAGTACTTTAACTTAACAGTAATCAAAATTTGATTTTTGCAACAGTTTTGCTTGGCTATCTTAAACACATATACTCAATCCGGGGAATGCATTTTCATTTTCATTTTGCAACTTAAAGAGCGTTAAAATATGCATTCAAAATACATATTAAAAGTAGTGAAGGAACGGACAAATGTCAATTGTGTTATTGAATTTTCATTTTAATTTTGCACCTAATGTTGCACATATGTTATTTTAAATGTATATTTAAAGACATAAATGCATTGTCATTTTACATACTGCATTACCATTTTACAAATTGCATTTAAATTTGATAATTGCTACCAATATGCTTCCATATGATATATATTATGAGGATTTATTCAATCACTTCGTATTTTCTCTCGGAGTTGACGGGTCTTCGATGCGCAAGCATACAAGCACAGACGTACCAGTAACGTTAAATGCACAGTGGGAAAGTCCGTCGAAATTTGTACATGACGGACCACGAATTCGTGTTTTTACAAGCAGATGTGAATACCAGTCAAAGTGGCAGTCAAACCAATAACGTAAGAGACGGCAGGTCTCCACCGAGCTGCAGCATCCATTACAACTCAAAAGATACTAACCAATAACTGTCTGTTTTTATGTCTATTAAATAAAGACAATGATTCATGTTATTTATTCATTCTCTCCCTTGCTTGCTTCAGCTTAAACCCTCCTAGTAACATGGCCTGGTAAAGGCTAGCAGCAGTAGCCTACTGTATAGCGTGTTGACAAAATGTTAAATGTTCTTTGGATAAAAGCGTCTGCTAAATTAATGAACATGTAATGTAATGACAGGGCAAGTCCTGTAACTGTTAGTCATGCAGCTGCGATCCTCTGGCAGGTAGGTTTGCTTTAGCCTATTATGTTTTTAATGGATAAATACATATACAAATGCTAACAGCTACATTTTAGTTACTGCTAATATTATTATACCACTATACTGTTTTAGTTGTGCTAACTCTCACCGTAAACACCTACCTTTTAATGTTTATTAATAAACGTTAGTAATAGTTTATTAGTAATTGTAGTCAAGTAGGTCAATTGTCCAGGAGAAAGGGAATCCAGTAGGCTAATGAATAATGGATGCAGATCATAGGGTGCGCGACATACAGATTCAGCTCTGGTGCGTGTATTATAGTCAAAGCAAATGTTTTGTTGACATTTTTTGCGTTTGTACCGGCTATTATGGCAACCTCTAACTGCACACATTAATGATTAAGCGCGTACCTTTGGGTTCCATATTAAATATTAACTTGCCAGTCAAAACAGCACACTTGTCTCACTCGCAATACGACTGTCATTAGCTATAGTGGCTCACCGGAAGTCTAGACACAAACAGCTCAAAGATGGCGGCGCCCACATTTATGCCAAAAATAAGGTGGATATCAGACTGAGTACAGAAGCGAACTGAAATTGAGCGGAAGTACGAAGTCTGACGTTCCAAGCGAAATAAAAAGTCTGGAAGTCTTTTCCCAGGCCCCCAGCTAGGGTGATGGGAAATGTAATTAAGACAGACTTCTGGAGCTGCTTTTCATTTTCTGCATACAGATTTACTGTGTACTCAGATCCACGTTGAGAGTGAATATGGAAAATATGAGAGTGGCAGTTTCTAACTATATGGAACAGACTCGGATGACCTTGAATATATTGCAGGCTAAAGAAAAATATACACATTCAGATGGATCTTATATTTCTGCATGCCTTCTCATGCTTTGGAAGATCAAAGCTCTTAGGTTGGTTACTGTAATGATCTGTACCCTTGTCTCCTTCATCTCTCACCCTAACAACACTAAAAAATAACCAGAAGACTAATTAAAATACCTACTTTTCAATTTTGTCTTGTTTTTTAATCTGATTACTCATTCTCTCTTGGTTTATAAAAATGAATTTTAGAACAGTACACATACAGTGTCTCTTAAAGTTTAGCCTCCTCATGAATTCTGAATATTTATATCCTTCATTATTTGACATGCTACAGCAGATATTTAGATGCTGGGCATCTAAAAAGACCCCAGCTCACAAATATCACATGTTTTTATTTTTATTTGAACAGACTGGTTTTATTTATCCTCTGAATGCAATCATAATCCAGACAAAGACAGAAAAGATCAAGATTGCCCATGTCAATGTCATTAATTTCATGGATATTTATTCAGTTATGCCAGCAAAGCACTTCATTTTACCTTCCGATATAGCTCATCAGATGCATGGTAAACAATGCAATGGCCCACTGTTTGATTTTTAGCAGTGAATTCCAATTATAGGAAAGTCACATTGAAAATATACAGACGAAACATAATCTTAGATTAGCCGGTGTAGATGATGCGCAGCGGAGAGAGTTGGGATTTGAAGAATGATGAGCTAGAACCAGAATAATTGGATTGTGACAAGCTCGCATGCATGATGCCAATAATATTTAAAGCTGCTCTTTATTTTCATTTCATCTTTATTTTTTTTATTAAGATTTATGTATTTTTCATTTGCCAGTGGAAGCTTTGGAATATTTTTTATTGTTGAGCCAAAATCAATAGTCACCTTTCTGAAGATAGCATAAAAATAAAGCTGACCGATTAAAGTCTACTAGCAGTAAGACAGGAGCGTGTGAGGTATGGCTGTATTGTTTAGGATAGGTGTCTTATGACATGGCTGATGCTTTTAATGGCTGATGCTTAATTATTTGTAGCATAGAGCAAAAAGTAGAATCAGGGAAAACCAAACAAAATAACAGAACAAATGAAAAACAAATGTAGCAACTCAAATGAAATGTGTCTTGATTCTTTTTTTATTATGCACACATGTGAATGCCCTTACGAAAAATAACCATGTTTTTTGTGGTAAAAGTGTAGTAACCATGTTTTTTTTGGTGCATTGATCACTATTGGCAAAACCATGGTTTTACTGTATATATTGTATAACCTTATGTGTATATGCATATGCTTTGGGCTTGACACTCATACATGACTATTATGTTATTATCCAACAAAAGATCTCTTAGGAATAATTTCCAGATAATGGCACATTGCAGCAGTAACACGCATAGACCGCTCTGCTCATATTACCAAGTGGGCCATGTATATTTCAATACAGAAGAGAATTTAAAGCGGCAGGAGTGAATGTGGTTAGTTCCAATCCACCTGGGTGCAGTTACACCAGGACACGCGTAACTTCACCGCGGTGTTAACTCTCGTGTCAGGGGAGCGTCTCTTTGTGTACACACTTTGGATAGCAAACACAAAAGACTCAAAAGGGAGGCTTTCTTTCTGCTTCATTTCCAGCCATTTCCACGGGAATTTACTCTTACCTTATAGAGTGTGTGAGCGATCCCGTCTCAGACCCACTCTCTTTGTTTCATGTCTTCCCTTTATTAATTTTTTAAACCAGCTCGACAATGTTGGAAAAGCTTGTCCTACCATAAAAGCATCGGAAAATACTCTTGAGAACTTGAGAGAACCGTGTGATGAAAGTGAAGAATAATCCCCCTGATAGCCTGCTACTTACTAAATTATAAATAAAGTGAAATCAATAAGATAAATTCATTAACAGCAGCAAACCAGCACCAAACCACTTAAAAACATAGGTCTATGCTGAGATAAGGCAGTGACTAGATTTACATGTTCTGTAATATTACGATTCCCACAATGGAACTAAACTTGCTTCTGGTATATTATGCTTCTTTAGCTCACTAGTGATGCAGACATAGCCAGATGGTTTCTGCTCTGTTTATACTCTAAAACTACCACTTTCTATGGCTTATTTTGTTGGACACAGGGGGTTGTCAGAAGTGTTTATAGCACACATCCAGCCAACATGAAGTCATGGCAAAGGGAGACATCTTAAGAGATGGATAGCAATGGGCTCCTCACAGCTGTGTTGAGTCAGGTGGGAAAGAATCATGATGACGAAATTTAAAGATGCTGGGTGTGAAATGAAACAAATGATACGAAAGTGCTCTGTAGAGCAGTTTGTCTGTTTAGGGCCACTGTAGAAACAAAATGGCGAATTCCATGCAAGGGAACTTGTGGTGCATGTAGATAGAAATAGCTCATTATGAAGTAATAAAAACATAATGCTTCATTATGTGAGGTCTTTATACACCTCTGAAGACACAGTTATGTATATTATGCATTTCTGTCAACAGATCTTCCAAAAAATTACACATTGGACCTTTAATTGAATCATTTAAGTACTTCTTTGGCATCTTAATTGCATTTTAAATATTCTTAATTAAACGTATTGTAAATGGAAACGTATTTGTTAACTTTATGACAACCGTTTACATTTAAACCCGCTGTGTACCGTCAGACTGTCACATGGTTAAATACTTGCTTTCTTTATGTTCATAAGGCATTTTCTAGCGCTTACATCCTCACGCCCTTAATTTACAGACTCCCGTGTTCGTGCTCTAATTACTCCTGCGGTTCACACTTTGATCGAAAAGTACATCGACTGAATAATCAATCAATCCCGAATCGCACTGCCTCCTCTGGCATCAGCTACGTCAGTCTGCCAGTCCACATGATTAAGGAAGTGAAGTGTTCTCCTATTGTATCGATAGGGTTGTTGAGCTCTCGCCTACCTCGGCCCACTTGTTCAATCACAGAGTTGGTCAAGCACAACGGTATTGTAGGTTATCTAAAGCTCGCTAAAAAACCTTGATAGATAGTTACCAATTAATCATTTGTGGCACAGGCTCAGCTAGGGCTTGTTTCAGTCCAAAGGAAATTAAGCATTGCCTGGTCTCCCTATTTCTCATTTAGGTCCTAATTACAGTCTAATGGGTCCCCATTATGTTAATAGAACACACATCCCTGGATGGCACCTTCCTCTCCTTTTAAATGTTAATAAATCAGGAAAGCTTCTATATAGTTTTGAGGGATGGCAGAAATTATAGGTAGGCCTAATGGTCTATTATTGTGTGTTTTTATGAGTTGTTTAGCTTATTAGCGCTGCTTGTTTGCTAATGTGTGTATAACTTAATTATAGTGCAAACTTAGGGTTTTCAAACCCCCTCAAGATGCTGTGACATTAGCGGTTAACTATAAAGATAACTATAGTTAGCATCCACACCAACGGATGAATGTTAATTCTAAGCTTGTGCACTGCCGTTTCACATTTTAAATGCGCAATCCCCTTATTACCTTTAGTTATCTTTATAGCTATTGTTCTTGGTCTATAGGGCTTAAAACTTTACTATTACCTTAGACACGCCCCTTTTTAAAATCCCACAATTTAGCTTGGAGGCCTTGGTAGCAAGAGAGGTGCCAGTCTAATCTCACACCGAATTTGGTAAATATTGTACGATGTGGCTAATTCTAATGAATTCACACAATGTGACTCGTACAAAAACGTACTATTATTTGAAACAAGCCAGACTTAAGCCCCTCCCCTAACCTCACCCCCGACAAAGCAAATCGTACTAAAAAGTACAAATGAGATCGTACAAATGTATACGAATTAGACAACTCGTAAAATAGCTAAGAATTTCTGTGAGAATGTGTTGGTCGAGCAGCACGTCATTTCAATGTCACAACAAACCACGACTGTGAACCGCAGAGTGACTTCCCATGGGCTGCTGTGAGCTCGCAAAATGATTGACAGCCAGACAGCACCTCTGACGGCATTCTGATTGGCTAAATTATGAATCTGAATGCGGATACATTTTCGTTCACAGTTTGCAGAGTCTGGGGCTGTCACAGGGACAAGAGCAAAATAATATTTCAAGGCATCCATTTCAGTGATTTGTCAGGTAATAGAGATGTTTTCTGGATGCCATTCCATGAAAAATTGCTTAAAGCAACTTTAAGCCCAAGTATTAAACTTTAGCGTGTAACTCGTCTCGCGCCGTTTGTGCTGCGGACGTGAATGATTCCTTAAATCATTTGGCTGGTTGAGGAGAGCTGGGCTATTTATTTATGCTGTTAAAGAATCTGACTTCTGTGTTTTCTGCCTGCCGTTAACTTTTATAGACGTGTTGTGAAAAAGGTACAGAAATGGTTCTACAAGTTATTTATGTTTGCAGTTATTTTGGGAAAGTTTTGCATTTTAAGCGCTCTCTATGTTTATGTTCGCCGATTGTTGGAGATGTGTGAACAGAATTTCAGGGCCAGGGAAGCGAAATGATTGACATTTGCTGTTGATGTGTTGTCTGTCCTGCCCGGCCGCGTCTGTCTCCCCTTTTCGCACGTCACAGTCATACAAAGACCATCTGTGGCTCACTCATGCTCTGGAATGGAAAATGACAACCCTGCATCCTAATGTAAACCCAGCAGCGCTGTTCTGGCACCGTAGGCAACACGTAGGCTGGAGACCTGACAGATTTGCGTGCATGTTATTTATTGTTTAAATGTAAGTGTTCAGCCCGGTTTAGATTAGCCTTTCTCGACTTCATTAGCTAGAGAGTCCTTTAGAGCTATTAGTTTTGATTGAGCATGATTGATGGATTATTATATTTGATTGAGTATGCTGTACTTTAAAACCATTATGGTATATAATGTGGTCTTATGGCATTACATTAAAAGTGTATTGTTATTAATTTAATGACGTGCACCACCTGTGTTACATGCATTGGGTTACTTACAACGGGCAGTACATCCAAGTCAAATATTTATTATTAAACATAACATTAAAACAACGTTGATACAACATTTCACTGTAACTGATTTAGTGTCTCTATGGTGGTGCTACAGTGGTGTGTCTTTTGTTGTTGTTCCAATGCTTCCTGACATTCCAAAACCCAGTTTCGCAGGCACCTGCCCTGCTTTCCAGCAGAGCCCCGTGACCTCGTTTGAAGTTAGGAAGTGTGCGAGATCCATTTTCCTTATATAACCTCATAAACCTACAGCCAATTCTATGTATTTATGACCAGAAGTGACAGACCAATTCTACTCGCTCACATTAAAAAAGCATAGTCTGTCTTGTGAAAAAGAAATCAATAATTTCACCTGCTTTTCATTTCATATCGGCCGCGGATTGAGGTCATATCCCTGCAAATAGCAATATGTCAGAGATTTATTAGCTTCCTTTCTTTTAGTGACAGAACAGTGAGTAAAATATTAAATGGAAGGGACATTACCAGGCTTTCCGTGATGTCAGCACAACTATCAAATCTTCTAGGACATGTCAGAAATTAGATTTAGATTTAGAAAAGAAAGAAAGGTAGAGATAAGAAGCTGTAAATGAGAAGGTTCTCTTTACCTCGATTCAATGTTACCTTGAGAATATGCATGTTGGCTTGGCACTGCCAGGAATGCTAACTACAGCCCTGAGTGCTAATTTATGCTGACACACACGGGCTGTCTTTGTATTGCGCCAACAAAATTCTCTCACACTCCAACATAGTTTT
Organism: Triplophysa rosa; assembly: GCF_024868665.1. NCBI lineage: Eukaryota > Metazoa > Chordata > Actinopteri > Cypriniformes > Nemacheilidae > Triplophysa > Triplophysa rosa. Next base: position 17,413,720 of record NC_079902.1, read on the forward strand.
GCAGGACCAGTGAGAATGTATTCTATATCGTTGCATTTAAAAATAAAAAAAATGTCAATAGCAAGCAAGCTTTTACTCTTCAATGAATCTTTAACCAAGAATGAAAATTCTGTCATCATGTTTTCACCCTTATGTTGTTCCAAACCCATGTGACTGTTTTTAACCCTTGTGTGGTGTTCAAGTCTGTGGGACCCACATAAAAAATTGGGATTATTTTTTTCAATATTTATTTAAAGCTACATGTTTTTCACCCATGTTAGATTTTTATTCCAACACCTTTTTCAATAAATGTGGTTTAACAGAGGTTAATGACAAATATTAACCATATTTGCTGTCTGTATTACTTGAGAATTGGGATAAGAATAAACTTTTGCAAAGTATATGTACATAAATCTTAATGGCTTTTTTTAGATACGCAAGCATAGGCTGTGTAACAAAAAATAAATAAGGGGTTAAAACGGCATTTCAAAACTTTTGCATGTCTCTCGCCATCTCTGGTTAAACATAAAATAGACGCTTTCTTTACATATTAGGGGATAAAGTCAACTGATGTAAATCAAACATTCAAACAAAAGTTTGTCGGACTGGTTTGTTTGCCGGACAAAATGGTGGGCAGTCACAGGGCACACAATATCAGTGTTATGATTGGTCAGATCGCCTGTCAATCAAACTGTTTGCGAAGTGTGAATTGGGTAAGAGGCTGTTTTGTTTTTTATGTTCCTGATCATTAACTGATTTTTGTGCATTTATAAACAAAAAAAGCTACTGATAGCAGCTCTTGAAAATGTTGAATAAAAGTGGATAGTGACTGCATTCAGCTTAACTTCTCCTTTTGTTTTCTAACGAAAAAAAACGCCATAGGTTTGGTACAGCATGATAGAAAATGATGACAGGTTTCATTTCAGGTGAACTGTCCCCTTCAGTGCAGTTGAACACCATCAGCAAAATCTTAAATGGCCAGTTGTAAAAGAAATAAATGTTATAGCAAGCTATAAATTATATACTGTATACTGGAGGGTCGAGAACCTCCTAAACCTTAACTATATTTACACATTTTTTTGGTTAATTGGCTAATAAATTATTAATTTATCATTTCTGCTGATCATTTAAGGTAACCTAAAGCATATTTACATTGCTTGGTACTCATGGTCGCAGTCATGTTGATTCATGGTCATTGATTGAACCTGCATACATGGGACTACACCATACTATTTTTCTCTATACATGTCCCTGTTCTTATTCTTGAGAAGAGCATACAACATACTGTAGGTTTTATACGTTTTGAACAAAAGCATTCAAGGGGAGGATGGTTATGGATGGTCATCCGTCCTTTGACCTCCTGCATCAATCTGCTGATCATCTTTTGTACAGTCGCCATTCTTTTCTTACCAGCGTTTACTATATTTGCCAAGTATGTGAACAATCTCTCATAATTAGCTCTTTGCTTAACAAGGCTCATTGCTTTTTGGGTTGTTCATTAGGGACTCTTTTGTGTTATTTAATGACAAAGAACGCAGCTCTCTTCCTTGTCTTAGTGTACGCTTTTACATTTTGCATTCCCTGACCTACCTAAAAATCTGCTTCTGTATCAGTTTAATGATGCTGCTGGGAAGTGACTCAATTTGAAACTCATTGTTTTGAGACATGCTTGCATTTTTATCCCTTTATTTAGCGCTTTCATATCTCACGCGAGTTACCGCTCCAGATGTGCGAAATTGCCAGATAAATCACTGCAGACGGGGGAGGAGTGGAGATGCACCTGCCACCCAAACTATGCTATTTCCATCAAAGCTGAGATGCTAATGAAAATCGTCCCAAGGATGAATAAGTCACCCTGTGTGTGTCCCCACTGTCAAATAAGCATTTCGTTTTTAAACTCTGGTATTTTATTTGTGATTTTTTTTCTTCCGCACTTTAGTTTCTCAATATATTCTCTGTTCCAACAGGAAACGGAACAAAACTGGGCAGTGTGCCATGTCAAATTCTGAGGTAATAAATGTGCCACATTGACAATGTCATTCTGCCCCTCATTCTAATAGAGACTTGAATTGCTACAGATTGTTGAACATCTCATTGCAAGGCTTGTTTCCTTGAGTAAGAATTCTTGAGAACTTGTTCGACCCCTTTAAGATACAGGGACTCATTTTTTATTTTTAATGAGGTGGCTAATATCCTGATCATGTTGGCCTAGAGTCAAGATGATTGATTTATCAATCTTCTTTTGGGGAAAAAATAGAGGTTTGCGTCAGAACTAGGCTTTTGTTCGTATTTTGTGTGAAAGGAAAGCTTGAATGACTGACAGGTAGGGGTGTAACGATACTTCGTATTACGATATTTCGCGTTGCAAAAATGTTACGATGCGCATCGTAGAGAGACGGGGATATTTTACGATATTGTCTTATTGAAAGATTAGATATTTCTCATTCATTACTGTCTCGAGCAAAGATCAAAGAGACACGATGAGCCAATGGCATTTGAGCGTGAGCTATGTGTTGCAACAATGCATATCCAGTAGTTACTGAACTTTTCTGAAAAATAAAGGTAATGACCTGGTGTAATTTAATTCTAAGGTAAAGTAAATGATGTCAAGACAGTTAAATCTTTGTATGGAACATTTAATTACACCAATTAAATTAGTTAATCCAGATAGATTTTAGAAGACTAATATAATGTAGATTTCGTCGACTAAAACTATGATAAATGGGGATGACTAAAACTAAATTGCATTTTAGTCAAAAGACTATGCCTAAAACTAAATCAAAATTTGCTGTCAAAATTGACACTGATCCTAATTCTAATTTCAGCCAAGCATTACAATGTTAAAATTCTTTATTACGTTTTATGTGTAACAAAAAAAGTTACTGAAAATGTTAATATTTTGAAAATAAATGTTATTTGAATTTCACTTTCATTTTTTAATTTTGTTAAAAATATTGAGATTGAGATGAATATTGAGATTGTGTATCGTATCGTGAACCCAGCATCGATATATGTACTGAATCGTGAGCTGAGTGTATCGTTACACCCCTACTGACAGGTGACTTGACATAAAACATCATTTGAATATACGTTCATTTTTTTCTCTATTAGCTAAATCTTTTTACCATTCTGTAAAATAGTAATAATAAAATAAAATGTTGTGCAATTATGGTCTGAAAATAATAGATGTTACTTTGTAATGAAAATGTTTCATAATATCTTTATTAAGTATTTTATATTCCAAGTTATTAAAAAATTCAGCTTTTATTGTAATTTGGCAAAACACACGAGACAAGTATACAAATATATTTTACCTTGTGGCCAGACAGTTGTCAGAGTTTCCATTTTAAATCAGAAAAAAGAAGAGTTTCAGATATATTCTTCACTGTTGTGATATTTTTCTCTCCAGGAGCAATGTAGTCTACACAAGAACACAACTAACACTTGCATTGTGGGTAAAGATGACCATATCCCGGGTGACAATTGAACTTAAAGGGATAGTTACCCCACCCCAATTCTGTCTGTCATCATTTATTCACCCTCTTGTCATTTCAAACCTGCATGACTTTCTTTCTTCCGGGTGCGAGTTAATGACATTCTTCAAAATATCTACTTTTGTACATGTTCTGCTGAAGAAAGTCATACAGGTTTGAAATGACAACATTTTTGGGTGAACTATCACTTTAACTGTGCATTTTAAGAGATATTTTGAAGGTTATTCTCCTCATTTGATTCAAATGCGAAATACATCTCAACTTTGTTAGAAATCTTTTCAAACAAAAAAACGAAGGCCTTGCAAGGATTCACTTTAGTTTGATTCAATCCAATAGACTCTTGTAAGAGACTTACATTTGACACGTCACTTCAATCACTTTAGAAGCAAACCTGGGCTAGCGCAAATCATCTTTCTTCTGTAGTTTATTTTCCAACAATCGGGAGTTCAAAATTGCATTTTCATTCTTTTATAAAAATAATACCGCAATTTGGCATCAGTCACTCCCGATGTGACGCTCCTAGAATTGCCTCTAGTAAATGGTGTATTAATACTGCAAAGGGAACAGGTTAAAATGTCATAGACTTGATCTTCTTTCAAGCAAAAGGGATGTAAAATGACTAGAGAAAATGTCACACTGACCTACTCTTTTCATAACATGTCACGAAGACTTAAAATACATTGTTTATTTTCATGAAGGAAAACAAGATCCGTTTGAAGAAAGCATTACCATACGGGGCAAGATAATGCATGTACAATACAGCAATAACAAGATTCTGCTTTTGATAAAATACTTTGAATTCATATGTTGCCTCTGTAAAAGACATTTCCAATGCATAATAATGAGAGGATCTGTATAAGATGTTTTGGCATTCTCGTGGTACACATCACTTTGAAATTAAGAAAAAAAAAGGAATTGTAAAAAGGCTGAAATGCAAAACCCAGACACTGTCAGTCAGTTTTGTGTCTTTAGGCTTAAATTTCAGATGGAAAAAGTTGTCTGTTTTTCCCACAAAGCTGCCATTTGACGTTTAGTATAGCACACGTTTTATGGACAGCTTTTCTTGATTCTTGTGAATGATTCATATTTTTTTACTTTAACTGTGTGGACAGAGGTGATGATTTGTATTGGCTTAGCATCTGTTGTGTATCATTTGGATGTGATGTGGATGAGAGGTGTTGTGTCTCTCCAGTCTCCCGGGCTTGAGGAAAGGGAGGAGGGATGCTCAGGGAGTGAAGGATTAGTGCTTTGATTCTGTGCAGCTCTGAAGCAATAGCTCTTAATCCACCTCAGCGTCATTACTCAGAGTTGTATGTAATGAGCATAGCTGTCCATTTTAAAGCCATCAATAAGGCCAGTCAACACGTTTGTGATCGTGAATGAAAAAGTAATTAGGAAGAATTCATCGGACAGTTAAACTGCTTTTGTTTCCTCGGTCAAATATAGTCAAATTGGCAAAAACTACTCAAACATTGTTGATGTAATGAAAATATTGTTTGGTGGAAAGCTGAAGATCATGAATATAGCACCATTATCTTTCCATCCCTGCATTCATTGATCCATGTCATTCATAAAATTTGTTAATTCATTTGTCCGTTTACCCACCCTTTCATCTTTCTGTCATTTATTCATTCATCTTGTTTGTCTGTTTTTGTGTCAAATGGATGTCAGTTGAGCATGAAACAGCAATCCTTTTTTGCTCTAATAGATGGATGATGGATTTATGCATCACGCAAATTAGGGCTGGAACGATAAAAACGAAAATAAACCGCACGTGATTTATGCACAGCTTGTCAGTGAAGTATGGTAAAATGCTGTGCAGAAACTCCAAATATGCTCTGCAGAAGAAGACCATAACACACGTAGGCCCTGTCCCATATGGCGCACTCCAGTCTTGTGGACCTCCTCTGAGTCCACACTTGGTGACGTCACGAATTTCAGACCTATAGGGCACGAGTCCACAAGGGAACATGGGAGTGCATTTTGGGACAGACTTGAGGTCATCACATCGGAAAGAGCAAGCGGTGCTTTCTAATCACTCTCGCGGTACTTTGTTGTCATTCGCTGATCAGTCTGCGCAGTGCCGCGTGAAGTCGACCACACTTGTTGTCCCATTGTAGTTATTTGGGACAGGAGCTGCCGGTTTTTATTGTTCTGTATTTCATATGTTGATATGCCACCCGAGCATTATGCAATAGAAACGTATGTTTGTAATGCATTCGTTTGGCTTGACGTACAGTAAATGCAACTCTTTATGTATATTTATTTATTTGTATACACTATTCTTCTGTATACACTTCTTATTATGCATATACTGTATGTTGTTATTTAATATTTCTCTATAATACAGAAGCCGTGTTGTTCAGCTTTACAGAGCCCAGAGACAACTACATATAAATCTACAACAAAACATGGCTTATTACCTTAAGTAAGAAAACGCACTGCATTAAAGGTTTTTATTCTTGAATAGCTGGCTTAATAGAAAATAAATAAGCAATAATGTGAATAAGTAACCAATTAATACAATAATTTTGAATTTTATCAAAACATACATTTAGAAATGTATCTGTCATGTTTACGTATATGTCTGACATCCACGACACTCCTCCCATCCGTTCTGTGATTGGGCGTTCGCAAGGATTCCTGGGTAGGGGACTTCAGTGGAGTCTGCTATTGTATATGTTTTTTTGTTTGTTTTGTGGTTTTGAAGTAATCAGTGCAATTTAAACATTGTTCATGTTGTGTACTTGTATATTGCACAAACAGGTCAATATGTATATATATATTTTATTTAGTATTAAAAAAAATAAAAAAAACTTTTATATCTTCTGAACTTCAATGATGAATAACAAACAGTGCAGTATGTCAGAATATGTAAATAAACTTTGGTGTCTACACCCTGCCTGGGTTGTAGCCTGTGTAATGGCCCTGAGGATCTGGGAAACAGTCCCGTATCTTCCACACACAGCAGCTTGAAATAGCAACTCTGTGACCATGTCCAAGTGCACCATACTGCCACACAGTGTTGGGTGTAACTAGTTACTAAGTAATTAGTTACTGTAATTTAATTACTTTCCCCTTGAAAAAGTAAAGTATGGGATTACTATTATTTTTTCTGTAATTTAATTACAGTTACTTCTGATGTAATTAAACTAAATACTTTGTGTAATATGTGTGTGCAATAGTGGAATTGACATCAAAATTCAAAGTCTAAAGCCCATTGCACATTGAGTCAGAAATTTGCGTCAGAAATTTCCGCACGTTAAAAAATAAATACGACCTCACGTTGTGTCAATCACATCTACACACTGCCGCCGATATTTTCGTCCGTCATAAAAAAATTCGGACCGGGTTCGATTTTCTGCGTTTTCGCATCCGTTTCAAGCATTTTGAGTGGCCTTTTATAACAATTCAGAGACACCGTACAAACGAGAGACAAATACGAAAAAACGCATACGAAAATTTCGGACTGTATGTGCAAAGACCTTAACTTTAAAATCCTTGCTTTAATGTATAAATCTCACATCTGTAATACTTTGGTCAGTTAATAATACTACTTTATGTAGTTTAATATTATTTATTTGAATGAATTAAATAAGCCGTTTCATGTCTATCCTTCAATCACTTAACTAATCAAGGTTGATGTAGGATATAGAAAGTAATTAGTAATAAGTAACTAAATACTTTTTGGAGAGAGTAATTTGTACAGTAATCTAATTACACTATTGAATATGTAATTAGTAACTAGTAATTAATTACTTTTTCAGAGTAACTTACCCAACACTGCTGCCACACAACAAACTGTCTAAGGCTGCGTGCCGGAACTGCCGGTGGTTTTCCCCCAGGTCTGGAAGGTCCTGCACTGCCCTGATGTCGTTCCAGATCCTCCGTGCCAGTCTGAGGACACCTTCCTCTAAAATGTAGAGTTCCATGTGTGGTAACATCAAAATGCAGAAATCTGGAAGTTGGCTGCAGCACTTCCTCTCAATATCAGTTGGCATCTCCCTGCATCGCTGGCATACACACCAGGTTGGCTGACCTTGTATAGGGTGGGGTGTGGCTGCAGGGTCTTCGGCTGAAGACCACAGAATGTCAAAAATCATGCTTGGGTCTCTTGTCAGACAACGCTGCAGCAGCTGGTGACATTGTTCAAGGTCAAAGGCCTGAATATTTTCCTAAAATTACAAAAGTTCCAAAAAATAATATTACAACAAAAAACATGGCACTACATTACATTACACTATTGCTGTTGGGTAAAGTGCATGTACAAAGCCAATCAAATTCATATGATAACACAAGACTATCATTACTTGCAAATGACTGTATACATAACTATATCTAGTAAAACGTTATTATTGATATTACACCTTGTTTGAAAATCTATGGTATACAAAGTGAAGCTTCATGGGAAATCTTACTATGATCACAACAGATAATGTAATTTTATGTGGCATCAGTGTACATAAACATTAGCACATTACTTGCGCTACTGTAAGTCTTTGAGCCTGCAACATCTGCAAGCGCTCTATGTCGTCTGCTTCCAGGCGTCTATCCGTGGGAGCATTGATGACATCATACCCTCGACCAGCTTGCATAGCAGATTCCGCCATGATCGTCGTCTGGGTTGTGTAGGTATGTGTGGGGCGGTATGGAATGATTTTGTGGACTAAATTAAAAAGGTATCGCAAACTGCATTTGCAAATGCGTTTTCTATTTGTTCGTGTCAAAATTGTGATAATTCAAACGCAAATGCAAACCGTTTTCATTTGTATTTACACGAACGTACAATGTCTGCCAAATTTCAAAAGGAAAAGCAAAGTCTATTTGCAAATGAATTACCTCTGTGTTACGAGTTACGACCCTGCCATATTTAAATCGCAATATCAATTGTATCGGGAAGTGACATCATTCACCGTCGACTGGAACTTAAGTAGATACATGTGATACAACTAAACACATGAGGAGTGAAGTTACTCGCGCTGGAAATAACTCGCGCTGGAACTCTGGGCGCAGAGCGGCATCATTTAGCATGTGAAATAAACAGCATCCTGCATTATCATTGTTGTTCATTATGCATATAACAAGTTAATAATAAATTACAAAAGTACTTGAATTCTACATCTCTTTATTTGTGTAACATAACATAGTGAGACAAAGACAAACTTGTGCTCCAGTGTTTTAGTGAGTTTGCTGGACACAGAAGTAGCTGTCATCTACAAATTACTGGATGGAGTTGTTGCTGTATTTAAAATTTAATTTCCGAACAGCCTTTTCAACAACAACGTGCTGTAAATGAGCCCATCAGCTGATGCACCAACCTGAGAAATTCATGTAATTATGATGAATCCACACTGCTTCAATATGACTTTTATTGGTAGCTCATTGAAATCACCAGACCACTGTTTGTGTTCATGTGTTTATCGAGCCCGTTGAACTTCTTTAAATTATACTTATTAAGTACCACAATTGTGATTCATTGTAAAGATTTTCTCTATATGAAACTTTGCATCTGATCCTCGTTTGTTCCATTATTGTTATTTTGGATTTTAGCCACAATCGGTGTCACCTTAGTGTTGGACTGACTGCCACCACTGCAACGGTGAATGACGTCACTTCCCGATACAAACACGCCCCGTTGAATAAGCCCACCCCCGCCATTGATTGACAGGTTTCTGTACAAGTCAGAGGAAACGCAAATGCACAGGGATTTGCGATTTCATTTGAGTTTTGGCAGGCTTAATATGCGACACCAGAGGAAGTGAAATGGTATATGGGGAATTTATATTTCGATTTAATTATGGCAGGGTCGTAACTCGTAACACAGAGGTAATACACTCAATGCATGGAGTGCTGCCTACGTATTTCCGGTAAAATCTCAGGGGGCAGGAAAGCTTCCTGGTTGTATTCACCCATAGCAAATGTGCTTTACTAGCGCTCGTTTTGGGGGGAATTGACGTGTAATGTAGATTAGTGAAATACATCGTATTGTTAAAATACTATATATTAAACATATGGTGCTATAATACAAAACTTTAGTTTAGTCATGACCTGCAGCGTTTAAATACACACGTGACTGTGGTTCCGTCAGGCATGGCTGTGTCCCGTATTATGAAGCTTCACAGAGATTTAATAATGTTCCGAGCATGGATTTATTTTATTACACGTAAGGATTTAAACCTTAACTGGTACTACAGTTTGTTGTCATCACTTTAAGAGTGCAGATGTGATTGAGCCACAGCACGTCAGCTACTGAAGATCATATGGTCTATTGGTGAAAGCGCTAGCGTTAGCTAATGCTAAAGAATAAACGTAACACTGTGGATACATTAATTTGGTTTTATTTGTACAAATTGTAATGTAAATAAAAATAACGTAAATATATAGGCTACTTATGACATTTCTGTACTGTACGTAATATGCATTATATGCTTGTGCAGTCATCCATATCTTAGTGTGTACTTTTTTTGTGTGTAACTAAAATGTCTTTGTATGCAGCTGTGACATGACAATAAAGATATTCTATTATCAAAATGTGATCCATTAATGTAAGCTTGTGTATAATAACGGATACACAGAAATTGTCAGGTAAAATGCAAATACAAAAACTATTAAATACGTCAAAAAAATGCTTTTGATTTAAATAAGGTTTCATATTGGAATATTGTAAAGTAAAATATTTAAAATGATTAAAATGAATGGACTATATGAAATTCTCACAATACACAGTAAAAATGCTCACTACTATTTCAAAAGATGTCCCTGTTGTTCTCATGTTATCCCGGCTCTTAACCATTTCTCATTTCTTGTGGTTAACAGTACGACTTTGTCTGTGATCCTTGGAAAACTTCACAAAATTTAAACAATAAATTGAAGCTTAAGGTCACAGCTATCCTTTGGTGTGTCCTGCTCCTAAACTTTGTGTCTTCTCTGACTTCATCATAATTCTGAAACATGTCGTCCTCTCCCTAATCTCCTGTCATCTGATTCTGACTGGGAGCTGAGAAAATACATATAGCCTGGTATTAATGATTTGATTAATGATATTCGTAACATAACAATGGGAGGTAAGTGAGAACGTTATAATTAATAAAAAAAATCAGTGTCATCAACTTAAGGTGAATTGTGTAACAAATTAAAAACCGATTCAGTATTTAAACAATATTTATACACTTTAAAAGCCAAGTGATGTCTGCTTCTTTACAGCAAACCTGCATATTAGAGCCATACGACAGATGTGTCTTACCGGGAACTGTGTTATTGATATCTGGTCAGATTCATACAAATTTGTTGTTTAAAGGTAAAGATATTTAAGGGCTGAAAATCGTTGATAAACTCGGTGTAAACATGATGTCATTCAGTGTTATCCAGCCTTAACGTTACGTGCTACGTGCTAATAGCAATAGCGTCCAAGCTGTCCATGTATTTTTAAACGGATAGTTTAAAGTAGCCTACTTCTTTACTTGACAGGGGAGCAGCTGACAGTATCACAATGCTGACGAACATCATTTATTGTAATCCGGCGAACTTTGTGGAAGCAACGAGTACAAATATTCATCTTCTCCTCTGTCATGTTCACAGCTCTAGGTAGAGATGAATGGCTTCCAGTGGGGCAGCGGATGTGTTTTCGCCCCCTGATTGTAAACGCGGAAGCGGCCGTGCATTGAGTGCATTCATTTGCAAATAGACTTTGCTTTTCCTTTTGAAATTTGGCAGACATTGTACGTTCGCGTAAATGCAAATGAAAAAGGTTTGCATTTGCGTTTGAATTATGTCACAATTTTGACACGAACAAACAGAAAACGCATTTGCAAATGCAGTTTGCAATTCCTTTTTAATTTAGTCCGCAGAATCACTCCATAGGGCGGAGCTTTCATTACAGAGGCGAGACCCATTTTGGGGTAGGGGCGTGTTTGTTTTGGTGATTTGAAACATCAACAACGGCTGCCAGAAATCGGAAACCCCGCCTTTAAACTTACACTGCTTTTAGACCGAGCAGCATTTCCTACTGATCACAGAGCTGTTGTCCTGAAATTTTATCCTACCTGTCAGATTGCCCTACCAGGAATGCGCACATGAATGTCACATCATTTTTTTTGCAAAATCATTCTACCTGTTTATTCTATACTGCTACGACAATCTTATAGGATATTTTTGTTGTTAAATCATTCTACATATTTATTTGATACTGGATACAGGACATTTCGACAGAACAAGTGGCGCATAAAAACATAATTGCTGCCTTTGCATAATGCAGCGATTTAAAAACCGAACTAGCCAGCTCGATTTAAGCAGGATTTAGTAGTAGTCGCGATTAATCGTGTACAGCCCTAACACAAATTGTCATTCCACATTATTGAAGGTGGAATAAAGTTTTGGTTTACATTTGCCTTAAACTAATTCTAGACATTATAAATTAATGCACTATTAAAAAAAGTTCCAAAAGGTCCTAAATTTAGAGTCTTTAACATCCACAAAACAGTTGCACAAAGGTTCTTTGTAGTGGAAAAGGGCTGTACAGTAAGGTTATTAATCTTGGAAAGTTTTTTGGAGGCAAATAAAATGTTTCTATGGTATAGAGAATGTTAAGCTGACGTCACGCCCTATGTTGCATGTTGCAGTGGCGCCGCCATCTTGGGAGGATAATACTCAACTGCTATTATTGTTTTGATACCGTTACTTGTTTTGTTTGATATATGGAGAAATCCAAAGTGAAAGAACCAGGGCTTTTCCTGAACGACTCTGCGTAATGCTATTGCAGTTTTTAACACAGCAAGACCGACCTACCATAGTTATATTTCCTAATCAAACAAGAAAAACAAAACACTGCATTGAACGCACTAGCAGCCATCCTCCCAAGATGGCGCAACATTCAACGCGGTGGATTAACAAGCTCTATAGCTGTGAACAGGGCTTCACACTAAGGACTGCCCGATGGCCCTGGTGAAGAACCCTTTTTACAACCTTATTTTTTAAATTGTACATGGAGACATAGAGATGAATACATGCTGATAAAATAGTGCAAATGCGAAATTTAAGATGTTATGAGTTTTGGCATTGAATGTGCACTTGACTGAGACGGAGATGGAGTTGAAATGCAGGCAATTTAAGGGCTGAAGATATTGAGTGACGACTTAATCAGAAGTGTGTCATGTAAGCTTACATGTGTCCACACGCCTATTTTCACATCAGATTCACTTTCTCCAGACACGGATGAAGACATTTCTGCAGTGTCTTAAAATCTGCATTGATTGCATCTGATTAAATTCAAAAGGGATGTCAATCAACCTTTTCACAGTCAAGTGCTTGAGATTGACCCTCAAGATCATATACTTAGCAGTTGTCTTTTTACAGACTGGTTTTGACATTTACAGAGTCGAAATGGATTTCAAAAGCACATTATTTCACCCTATGGTCTTGGCTCTTTGCTAACTTATTCGCTGGCAAGTATTTGACTTAGTGTGCATTATTTGTCTAAATGTAGCATTTTCCGTTAAATTTTTTGAGTCGACAGAAACTGCTTCTGTTTTACATTTTTCTAATTAATAAAACTTTTTCCCCCTTGCAAATTATTTATTCAGCAAAACAATCCAAGTGGAGTTTAATATAAAAATTAACATTTCAGACTTTTTCTTCTAATATAAAATATGTTCTCCTTTTGCTTTAATGACCACACATGATGACATCAGGCTATATGGACTGATGATCAATGATATCTCAGCATGATTTGAGAAGGTTCCAAAGAGCATCTTGTGTGCTTTAATGGAAGCAGGAAAATCTGACCTTTCAGATTTGGTCAATGTCACTTATTAGCTTTCTTAACGATTTTAGGAAGGATTTTGTTTTTAAATGCTTTTAAAACGTCTTAAATGCTTTTTAAAAACCCATTAATTTTTTTTAACTTTTGGATTTATTTACTTACGGATGCAATTCATACCTTTTGCCTGTATATCACCATCTCTGTTTGAAACATAAAACTGCATTTTACCATACATACCTGTACTTTTATTTAATTTAAGTCAAATTACATTTCCCGCAAAATCTGACCGACAGCTCAAATTATATTTCATATTATATCATTAGTAATAGCTTAGAAGAAGATGTTTTAATATAGTACAGTATTTTGCTCAATAGCTTATTTTTTATTTTTAGTAAGCTTTAAAGGTTTAAGTTCAATTTTCATTCTTAGATTTTGTATAACCAAATGTATAACCACCTGCAAATGTCACATTGCATAAATTCTTGAAGAAGGTATTTCGTTTAGATATGTATTATGTAGCCAATGTTCTTTATACAGTACAGAAGACTTCAAACATTCTTACAGGCACTGTATGTGTGTTAGTTATTTTGGAATAGAGAGTGATCATAAACGCTCCTCCGTTTCATCACCACCCCCGAAACATCATGCACACATTAGGAACGTATTGTGAAGTCTGTAGTGCATGGACCGAGGGAGCAGACTGCCTCTGACTCACACAAAACAACCATTAACATCCAGTAGTGCCTGGCCTATCAGAAAGCTGTTTTTTGGCCTCTCACCTAGCGGCTCGGTTCACCAATAGCATGTCAACCATTGGCAGGTAGCCATATCTTTCTGTCTCTCATCTCTGCTCCTCCGATTTTATCAGCCCCTTCCCAGTGCCTTCATTAGCCAGAACCAGCTCTTGATAAAAAAGCCAAAAAACAATATCTGCTTGACTGTCATTATGCTGATGCTTGTTAATTCAAAATCCCCAAAACATCAATTAGGAGTGTCAAAATATCATCGAAGGTTCTTAAAACACGCTGTGGACCAGAAGAGAGTTTTGTTTTTTCCTGCTGAATGATGGTTGCCAGATCCCCGCAGAGTTTCTGATGATATAGATCAAAGTGTGACCTGGCAGACTATGTGCCTGTCCAAAATAGATGGGGGAGAGAGAAAAAGAGAAAGCCCTATTGTGTTGCAGGATTTTGGATATAATAAAATTGCTGGAGAGGTACAGTGTTCAAATCAAATAGTTGAGAAATTCAACATTTTTGAAGAAATAGCCCAGAGCTTTGAACCAGAGAAGAAAAGGAGCCAGTGCAGACATTAAGTAATGTTACAAGGGCTCCCTAAATGTTGAAGGAAAACTAAAGCCTTTTAACTAAAAGTGGAGTTATGCGTAGGTTGAGGCTGGCAGAAAGCTTACGCACGTATTTAATAACAGCGATTAAAGGTGAATTTCTGCTAGGGGAATTTGTAGTACAGTAACTCAAGCAAACAAATGCTATAAAGCATACTGCTGTTGGTAACTGTCAATAAGCTATATTTTTATATATTGTATACTTTTTTTGAAGAATGTTCCCATAAACAAGGATTCCATGGAGAGTAATGACAGATTATAACATTTTGGATGTTAACTGGATCAATTTCACATAAACTTCATTTACTTCTATACAATTATTCAGGGCTGCTCATTACACATCACACAAACCATTTGCGCTACATGTATTTGATTATGTTTGAATTCATCATTTTGCAAATGAAAACGAAACAACATTTCAGTTATATTAAACTGAAATTGGAAAATGTCAGTTAGAAATTAATAGCTGGATCATCCCCGGCTTAGTGCTGACAAATGAGAGCGTTGATCAATCCATCAATTCCTGTTCGAATAAAGCTAACATGGACACGCTCGCTGCGGCTGACAGAAAGGGTAAATGTCAAATCCAGAGAAGGGTCTCTCTGTAACTTTTCAACAGAAATGTCTGTGTTTTAATGTAACTAAAGATTTCTATAAAAGTCTATTTTTAAGAAATATGCTCTGTTCAAGCTCAGTGGTTGCAAGAAAGTCTGTAGGGATAGTTCACCCCGAAATGAAAAGAATGTTGGTAACCGAACAACGGCTACTCATTGACTTGCGTTGGTTTTGTGTCCATACAATAGTAGTGAATGGGTACCGCAATTGTTTGGTTACCAACCAACAAAAATTCTTCAAAATATCATCTTTTTGTGTTCTGCAGAAATGTTATTTTTGGGTGAAATATCACTTTAAGAAAACACTTACTGAAGATAAAAGCTAATTTTCCTAAACTGAGGCTAATATCAGTACATGACACAAATTGTTCGGATCACTTTTAGAGCGTTTTTTTTTAGCTGATGAATGACAAACCATTGACAGCCAAACAAAATACATTCATATTTTACAGAGCACACAAAATATTACAGTATGTTATTATTTTACATACACGTGATTCATTAGAACCTGATTTTTTAATTGATACCTAAAACAGAGGTAGTGCTTTGTTACATTTTACACTATAGAAAATATTCATATGAAAATAGGAATGACCCACACACAAAACCCTGAGTGACAGCTATTCAATTCAAATTGAGTTCATTAGTGTGACTCTCTAACACAGTAGAATTGATGCCGGAAGGAACATTATCACCTTACAAATATTGTTTGAGTCAGAGCATTGAATAGCAGCCTCTAAAAATAGGTAAATTATATGGAATTAAGCTAGGAGTCTACATTGCCCTCAGACAGCGATGACCAATGTAGGTGTCATAAAGACCAACCAACCATATGGTTTCAGAAGTGCCGAACATCTTCATTCTGTCCACATGCGTGTGAAAGGGGGGAAGAGCAGGGGAGGAGGAAAAGGTCACATCGTGTTGAAAGCAGAAGAATTTAGCATGCAGTATGCTCACTCTAAACTCTGATCTAATATGCTGTTTCTATCTGTTGAACCTTCCACCCTCACTGGTCATTCTGTCCATGCGTTCCAGCAAATCTCTCCTCACCACCGGAACCTGATCCTCATTTCTGCCTTCCATCACATTCGACTTCATGAGCAGACAGTCTAATGCCCCAAGCCTCAATTTACGGCGCCGTTGAGGGATACCTATACACTCTGCTGCCCGCAAGCACCTGTCTGGAGATTTCTCCTTGGTTATTGGTCTAGTTCTAGGTTATTTTGTATCGTCCAATGGGCATTTGTTTTGTTTGAAGTTCATTATTAGGGTGTGACGCTGTTTGCTGTCTCAATTTGTGTAAAAGCATATGAGGGTCCAGATGTTATGTCGAATTGTGGTGTTGAACAGTCAATGGCAAAACATATAAATGATATACTGTATATTTGAGATTTTACTTGCATAGAAAGGCTCAGATTCTTAGAAATGTCTCAAACAGTTTTTATTAATCTGTAAGAGTGTCAGCTTTCAAAATCTTGTTAGTATTTCATTGTCTGGTTTCTGCAGATTCTCTGGTTTGAATAGTAGTTTTTGGTGTCTGATGTGAGTGTCACTCATCTTCATTTACTGTTTGAGAGCTGACATCTTTTCAAATATTCAAGTGCGAGTACAATGCAGGTATAATATTTGAAGGCAATAGTACGTTACCACACAAAAACTACAGATTCCACATTTTACACTGTCATTTCAAGAAATGATGTCAATTTAATATGTAGCTGCTATTACATTTCAGAACACTGACAGGTGGACTTCACTTGTGTCAGATGGAATATATAATCATGATGTGTTTGGAAAATATACCAAAGATACATTTACACCAGTTAATAAAATGATGTTTGCATCCTATTTGACTTGCATTATGTGATGTAGTTCCGAGATGAAAAGGCTGTCGAACAATAGAACATTTAGGAGGGGGCTTGTTTTTTACCAATAGAATTTCATTAGATTGTGAAAAGTGTTTTTTATTAATGGATAGTTAGAAGGGTAGTTTTTTTTTAATGTTTGTGTATTTGCTGACAGCATTTGAAAAACATTTTATGAAAGCAAAATTATTTTTTTGGAATGTGTACCAGTGAACTGTTTACAATAAACTAGATAAACATTCAATCCTAGGGGCAATTATTTGATTTTAACCATCTTTTGAATGCAAATCATCTCATAACTAATTAAATGTGTAATACTGTTACCAATCAGTCCAATCCAGCATACATAACGGGTCATTTGTGGACTTTTGACAGTAGGCAAAGAAACACTTCTTGTCACGGCTCTTAAAATACTAAAAGCATTTGATTCATACGGAGTGCTGTAGATTAAAATCCACCACCAAAGGAGCCAGAAAATGACTTTTTACCGCGTGGTATTAGAGGCACAGTTTTTATAAATGGACTATCAAATGAACTACCATTAGGAGCCCTGCCTATGAAGAAATAGCAATGTAAAATAACAGGATGTTTATAGAGAAGAAAAAAATTAAACAAACTCTCATAACAGCCTAGTCGGGCTTAAGGGATGTTCATTTGTTAACCACATTTCCAGACATTTAGGAGGTAGCATGCTGTTCCAGCCCATGCCCGCATGACAGAGCACTGTAGACAAAGATGTAGTTTAATTGTTTAGAGAGAAGCCATGAATTATTATCTGTCGGGAAGTTGGTTGTTACTTTTTTTATTTCCAATAACTGACAACACATCAATTAAATATCAGAATCAATGGATTTATCTATATTGCTATATCTTATTTGAGTCTTGAAATTCCATTGCTTACAAAATATGCAGCCTATAAAACATTTTTAAGAGGGGTCGTTGTGTCTGACAGATGTTCTGGATATTGACATGAGTGATTCTAAAACTCTGTTGTAAGTCTGCTGTGTAATGTGACGGGCATAAGCTGGCAGCACGTGTTTATTTATAGAAACAAGGTAAAATGCTGTTTGAAACGCTCTCTCAAAGCTGTAGCGCACAATAGATTTAAAGTCCCAGTGAAACACCTTGGAACGCGCAGCATTATTTGATGTGTGGACGTAATTTCAACTGAAAAATGCAGAGAGCGGGAGACATATTGTGTAGCCCCACCCCCTTTAAAAATAACCAATAGCATTTTGTTTACGGCACAATCAGACTGGCAAAGCTGCATTAAACAGTGTGATGGCCAAAGTGGTGTAAAAGTCTATTGAAAAGAATAGAAAGATCAGTGGTACGAGTGATGTGTCATTTGAAGCTTGTTATTTACGTTGGTGAGTGACACTGGCGTTTGTCTTCTCCTTTACTCATCAAGGCTGCGATGTCCGATCTCTTCCATATAGCTTTAACATACAATAATCTGTGTAGATTTGAAACGGTCCAGATACATTTTGTTTTCTCAGCGGATTTGCGTGTATGATCGACGGATATGATCAGCTCTGTGCTATTGTGTCTCTGAACCGGAGGACAATCATGTGCAACCGCTTGTGTGACACTAACAAGAAATTAAGACTTTAATGTTAATGTTTACACTGTCTGGATAATCCCCTATCTCTGATGACATCACACCCTAATTAGCATATTTGTGACCGCATGCGTAAGAAGAGCGTGAGCAGCGCGTATTTTTTTCGGCGCACATGTTAACAGATGAGAGCATTCATACCGCACGCGTAAGCAGCAGTGCAACGGTCAATTAAAGCGCCAGTGCATTCTTTACGGACAAATTCCACATGGATTGACAGGAAAAAGTAACACTTTTACCTTTAAAACACTTAAGTGGTGTCTAATGTGTTTTTAACAGTCGCCATGAGTTTCAAAAAGACATTTGCCAGGAGTTTTTTTGGCCAAAACCACAACAGCACATTTAAAGGATTTATAATACAAGTATATCTTAGATGTTATGCTTACATTGC
Organism: Triplophysa rosa; assembly: GCF_024868665.1. Lineage (NCBI taxonomy): Eukaryota > Metazoa > Chordata > Actinopteri > Cypriniformes > Nemacheilidae > Triplophysa > Triplophysa rosa. The sequence continues at coordinate 17,432,780 of NC_079902.1, forward strand.
TAATGAAGGAGTGGCAAACTGTTGACGTTTACGTGGAAAGGCAAATACACGGAAGAACGCATATTGAAAACACGCCACCTTTTAATTCGTTCACTGTCATGTGAGAGAGAGAGATATAGCGCTGAGCGCTTGCAACTCTTCAATGAATTAAGCTGTTTTAAATAGTAAAAAAAATATGTAAATGGGAATCATTTGACGAGAGGCTGAAATGTAGCGTATGGAATTTCTAGATTTTTTTGAGCGCACGTGCCAGACTGTCACTTCTGAACGTTTTAATCTTCTAAATGGTAATTTTGTCAGCGTGTAGGAGCATATTAGTTTATTGACGTCCTTAAAACTAACTTATTTTTAATAAAAGGAAAAAAAAACGTTTAAATTGATTTCACTAGGACTTTAAGTCTTATTTAATTAAAGGATTTACATACAAGATCGATTTTCCTTTACATAAAACCAGTGACATATTTTGAATCCAATCAAGCAACTGACAGGACACAGTGGTTACTCTGTAAACAAATATTTTAAGACTGAAATTAATGTAAAGTATTAATTTTATTTTGTCTTTGTAAATATTTCCTTCTTTTGTTAAATCTGTACAGAAAAAGGAATAGTGGCTTTTGTATTATTAAAACAAACTCTAGTAGTTTAATATTAGTTAAAAGGCACACATTTCAAGTTTGGTATCAACGAAGGGGTACTTGAGTCTTTCTGGTGGGTCTGTGGGGGTACATTACATGAAAAAGGGTTGGGGAAACACAAATCTAGACTAATGCATGGTATTAATATCAGTCTTTTATAATATTAGCATAGTTGAAGTATGTGCTGAGAGAAGCACAATTCTGTGGCTTCAGGTCCCACAGAGTCAAGACGCAGGCTGTTCATTATTCTTATTAGGTTCTCAAAACCACCCACTCCAGATTGATTTCATCAAAAGGGATTTTACAATTAGTACCTATGAGGAAATGTATTTGTAGAGAGAGAGATTCTGTGTTTCATGATGTTACTGCTTTACTTTGTCCCATGTTGAAGGTTTTTAGTTTAGATATTTTGTAAGATGAACATGGAATTTCACCTAAAAAGTGAAATTACTGTGTCTGTGAAAGCCAAAAATGTCTAGTATTTTCTCTTCTGTTTAGCATTGTGTTGGTTATTAGTTGTAGGGTAGAACGTACTAGGGCTGCATGATATTGAGAAAATATGCGATATGCGATTTTGTTGTTGAATATTGCGATAACGATATTTCTTGCGATATAACATTTCCTAGAGAAATGCTATATTTTTATTTATATATATGTAATTATCATACTGAAATAAACAGGTAATATACATTCTTCTGATGTAACTGACAAAAGACATTACTGTTACATACAGATGGATAAATTAGGGCCATATCATTTTTAGATTACCTAAATTTGTTCTAATATTTCTAAGTTCTGTTTTTCTCCTTTTTTACTATACAATAGTGGTATTTTTGTCCACATAAATTACTGTAGGATACTATAGTATTTACTATAGTAAACTGCAGTAAAATTCCTACTATATTGTTTTTGAACATTACTATAGTATACAGTGTTTATCAATTTACTACAAGGGCACTTCAATTTTCAATAGTATACAGTATTTTTTGTCTGAGTGTTCAATTTAAGGGGACTTTTATTTTGACGGGTCTTCGGGAAGACGCTTGTTTGCAGATAGCTTCACTCAAACAGTAAAACGCTCGTAAAATAAACTCTCAGAGCAACTCTGGAGAAGAAGTTCATGTGTTCATATCCTACAGTGCAGCGCAGATAAATCCTCGACCATCACTCATGTTGTATGTTAAACTGTGCACATAATTCACTCAGACACGCAGAACAGCAGATGACATTGAAATAACAGGATTCCGTGTCCGCATGGACTCAGTGCCATTGATTATTGTCACACACAAACAAGCACAACCACGACAAACACGCAGCTCTGTCTAATGCACATATTCTTATTATTCTACATATAGGCTATGTTACACTGTTCTTTTTTTCAAGTTACTTGTCCGGTCGGGCAAGTAAAATTCTCTCTCACTTGCCAATACAAAACATTCACTTCTCACGGACAAGCGTTATTGTCGAGCCCTGCAAAATATTGCCATATTTCAAACGTAACGTACGGTTCTTTTTAGGACTGCGGTCAAGCCAGCCGCGGTTTGAAAATACACGGTCAAGCCAGCCGCCGTTTAGGTTCAGATGCGCGCTTATTGAGTGGTTTACGGTACATTACGGAAACACCGCTTGTAAAGCTTTATTTAAATGTAGATGTTCGCGTCTCTTGTCAATAACATATTTCTTGTTTTACGTTTAGCATATCTCGTTTTTGTCGTAATTTATGCAGGTTTTTTTCTCCGAATGTTTGCATTATGATTGCTGTAACGTTATATTGTGAAACCAATGTCTCTGTCTGTATCTTAAATATGTATTATTTTAATGCCTTCTAGACCTTTGTCCTGCAAATAAAATTGTTTATGCAGTTTGCAATTACAGTACCCATGGATTTGAACAGATTTAATTACAGTATGTTTTTTGAAAGCATTTTGTTTGAAAAATATATTCCAATATAATTGACTATACAAACATTATTTCTCATAAGTAGAAAAAACTGATGGTGGGTTTCTATAGGGGCCATCCCACACTATATGCACACCATATATGGACTTATTTTACTGTAGCGTTTTGGAGAAATACACATTTTCCACTTCAAATGCCTATAGAAACATTATTTCTAATAAGTAGAAAAAACTGATGATGGATTTCTGTGAGGGGCCATCCCACACTATATGCACACCATATATGGACTTATTTTACTGTAGCGTTTTGGAGAAATACACATTTTCCACTTCAAATGCCTATAGAAACATTATTTCTAATAAGTAGAAAAAACTGATGATGGATTTCTGTAGGGGCCATCCCACACTATATGCACACCATATATGGACTTTTTTTACTGTAGCGATTTTGGAGAAATACATTTTTCACTTCAAAGCCTTAGAAACATTATTTCTAATAAGTAGAAAAAACTGATGATGGTTTCTTAGGGGCCATCCCACACTATATGCACACCATATATGGACTTATTTTACTGTAGCGTTTTGGAGAAATACACATTTTCCACTTCAAATGCCTATAGAAACATTATTTCTAATAAGTAGAAAAAACTGATGTGGTTTCTGTAGGGGCCATCCCACACTATATGCACACCATATATGGACTTATTTTACTGTAGCGTTTTGGAGAAATACACATTTTACTTTAAATGCCTATAGAAACATTATTTCTAATAAGTAGAAAAAACTGATGGTCGGATTTCTGTAGGGGCCATCCCACACTATATGCACACCATATATGGACTTATTTTACTGTAGCGTTTTGGAGAAATACACATTTTTCAACTTAAATGCCTATAGAAACATTATTTCTATAAGTAGAAAAAACGGATGGTGGTTTCTATAGGGGCCATCCCACACTATATGCACACCATATATGGACTTATTTTACTGTAGCTTTTGGAGAAATACACATTTTCCACTTCAAATGCCTATAGAAACATTATTTCATAAGTAGAAAAAAACTGATGTGGTATTTCTTAGGGGCCATCCCACACTATATGCACACCATATATGGATTTATTTTACTGTACGTTTTGGAGAAATACACATTTTCCACTTCAAATGCCTATAGAAACATTATTTCTAATAAGTAGAAAAAACTGATGGTGGATTTCTGTAGGGGCCATCCCACACTATATGCACACCATATATGGACTTATTTTACTGTAGCGTTTTGGAGAAATACACATTTCTCCACTTAAATGCCTATAGAAACATTATTTCTAATAAGTAGAAAAAACTGATGTGGATTTTGTAGG